>NC_135658.1:18622775-18870872 GCF_964188315.1 Podarcis muralis | reverse complement strand
GTTGTTGAGAGAAAAGTTCTGAGCACCCGCAGTTTTTCTTCTGTGGAATGGGCATTTTCTGGTGCTCACAAGTGTCTCTCTTAGATTTCCCAATGGTGTCTCTTGCCATTAATTAGCAAAAAGCCCATTATTTTGATGAGGAGAGGAGTAGAAGTAAGGGCCATATATTGCAGAGGAATGCCTGGAGTAGGGGGAGATTCCTGTATCCCTTAAAGGCTTAAACTGCTCCCTCGATTGCAAGCATTTACTTTGGGCCATAACTCAACTGTGTCAGGGACTGGCAGGATGCTAGCAAGTGTGCACTGGGCGGGGGGGGGGGAGTGGGGCCAGAGTCTTGACTCAGGAAAAGGGGCCATTGAATTGTGGGGAACTGTACCACCCAGGAGGCAGGGGAAGCTTGAGAGCTGCAGACACCTGGTTTGAGAGCAGTACATGTGAAAAGGATCTAGGAGTCTTGGTTGACCACAAACTTGACATGAGCCAACAGTGTGACGCGGCAGCTAAAAAAGCCAATGCAATTCTGGGCTGCATCAATAGGAGTATAGCATCTAGATCAAGGGAAGTGGTAGTGCCACTGTATTCTGCTCTGGTCAGACCTCACCTGGAGTACTGTGTCCAGTTCTGGGCACCACAGTTCAAGAAGAACACTGACAAACTGGAACGTGTCCAGAGGAGGGCAACCAAAATGGTCCAAGGCCTGGAAACGATGCCTTATGAGGAACGGCTAAGGGAGCTGGGCATGTTTAGCCTGGAGAAGAGGAGGTTAAGGGGTGATATGATAGCCATGTTCAAATATATAAAAGGATGTCACATAGAGGAGGGAGAAAGGTTGTTTTCTGCTGCTCCAGAGAAGCGGACACGGAGCAATGGATCCAAACTACAAGAAAGAAGATTCCACCTAAACATTAGGAAGAACTTCCTGACAGTAAGAGCTGTTTGACAGTGGAATTTGCTGCCAAGGAGTGTGGTGGAGTCTCCATCTTTGGAGGTCTTTAAGCAGAGGCTTGACAACCATATGTCAGGAGTGCTCTGATGGTGTTTCCTGCTTGGCAGGGGGTTGGACTCGATGGCCCTTGTGGTCTATTCCAACTCTATGATTCTATGATTTTTCTATGATTCTAGGGTAGGACACAGGAAGGATCAGAAGAAGAAGAGGAAAGGGCTTGTCAGGCAAGTGAAGGACCAGGTGCTCCCTCACACATACTCTCTGCACCACTGTCTCCCAGAACCAGGAGAGGACTGTAAAGGGAGGAGCAGAGGACGTTTCCATGCAGGCATAAGTCTCCAGCTACATGCACACAGCCCACAGGGAGAAGGTACATAAACTGGTGGGGTGGAGTGTCCCAGTGTGGACCTGGGAATAGCTGCCTAGAGGTTAGATTGGTGTACTTAGGTATCCAGAGCTGTAGAATCGACTGTGTTATCTTTTATAATAATAAAGTGTTAACCGTCTGCTGTGTACGTTCCTTTGGCTGAGAAGTGTCCTTGACAAATGGGAGCTGTTCGACCGACCCCTTTCTGCCCCATGCCTTCACCTGCCCTGGATTCAATTGCTTGGTCACACTGGAAGGTAACGATAGCTGATGAGGAAGATTTGTCCTCTTCTTTGTGCCACCCTGCCCTTTTAATATCCTCCTTATATTTTCACCGGCAGTGTATAAATCCGAAAGAATGTAGATAAAAGATCCAATTTTGCATAATCTACACCTAGTCTGTAATCACATGCAAATCGTGCTGTCTGATAAAAGTTCGGATCTGCCAAATTTATGAAATCCTAGAGCCTTTATTCAAGAGGAGCATTTGGATGATAACTCGGTACGTGCCTGAATAAATAACAACCGCTGGTGCCCAAATGGGATAACTCTTCGGTGCAATTTCCTCCGATTTTGACATTAGCAATTCCAAAAGTCACCAAGCAGATCACAGCGGCTTGCCACTTGATAACCTCCAAGATAAATCAACCTAAAACGGCGACATCGCTTATTTTAATACCAACTTCAGCTAGGATTAATTTGCCTATGCCTTGCAGGGTCCAGTAAAATGAAAGGGAAAGTGTTAAGAAGATTTTCAGGGGAGGAGAACGTGCAGCCTTCCAGGGGTTGCTAGACTCCAACTCCCATCAGCCCCAGCCAGCGTGGCCAATGATCAAGGATTATGGGAGTCATAATCCAGCAATATCTGGAAATCTGCAGGTTCCCCAACTGTAATTTATCCTGGATTGCTCAACTGCTTAGAGCATGGTGCTGATAAGGCCAAGGTTGCGGGTTCAATCCCTGCATGGGAATCAGTGATCCTCAGGGTCCCTTCCAATAGGGTTGCCATATTCCAAGAAGTGAAAACCCAGACACAAAAGTTGTTGAGCAAAATCTCCTCAAAACATAACTTTTTCAAGCTTTCTGGAAATTCGCCAAATAAACCCAACACTTCCACCCTACCTTCCAAGTCTACAATTACAGTGGTACCTCAGGTTAAGAACTTAATTTGTTCTGGAGGTCCGTTCTTAACCTGAAACTGTTCTTAACCTGGGGTACCACTTTTGCTAACGGGGCCTCCCGCTGCGCCGCCACTGCGTGATTTATGTTCTCATCCTGAAGCAAAGTTCTTAACCCGAGGTATTATTTCTGGGTTAGCAGAGTCTGTAACCTGAAGCATATGTAACCTGAAGCATCTGTAACCTGAGGTACCACTGTATATGATTCTATGATCCCTGAATCTCACTGGAATAGGGATAATTTACATTGGCTTGATTTAAACTGACATAAGTACCACCCAATTGATGCTTTTGAATTATGGTGCTGGAGGAGACTCATGAGAGCCCCATGGACTGCAAGAAGATCAAACCTATCCATTCTGAAGGAAATCAGCCCCGAGTGCTCACTGGGAGGAGAGATCCTGAAGCTGAGGCTCCAATATTTTGGCCACCTCATGAGAAGAGAAGACTGCCTGGAAAAGACCCTGATGTTGGGAAAGATGGAGGGCACACGGAGAAGGGGACAACAGAGGACGAGATGGTTGGACAGTGTTATTGAAGCTACCAGCATGTGTTTGACCAAACTGCGAGAGGCAGTGGAAGATAGGAGTGCCTGGCCTACTCTGGTCCATGGGGTCACGAAGAGTTGGACACGACTAAATGACTAAACAACAACAACAACTACAACCCACAAGGTTTATATCCTTAGGATTGCTGTTCCCTTTAACGCTATGACAGGGGGGCTGCTCCTTTTTGTTTACATGTGATTGCAGGCCAAGATGAATCTAGTATGTGTGGGCTACAGAGGATCGGTATTTCCTGAATGTGGTTCAGTCGCATTGAGGTGTTTAATCCAGCACTATTAGTCTCAAATCAGACAACAGTCACTTCAGAAAGTGCCACAGCTCAGTCTGCACTGAGCGGCAGAGCTCTTCCCGACCCTGCCTGGAGATACCAGGGATTGTGCATGCAAAGCACTGAGCCTTCCCTTTAATGCGCCTTTAAGATATATGAGAAACTAACAGAGTCTCCATTACTCGAGTGCCAGCACTTTAACCAAGAGTGTATTTGTATTACTAGAACTGAGCCTCCTCCTAATAAGTCACATTTCAAGAGTACTTACAGAGATCTGCACTTTTGCACTATATTATCCTGTAATGAAGATGAAGACCATTAGGCCTAGCAGTTCAAGGCGAGTTCAGGTTTGAGGAATGGTAATTTGGGGGATTTCAGCAAGGAAGCAATGGTCTTGGTGTGGTCTCTGTGCACCAGTTCTGTTTAATGAGCCTCACAGAGAGCTGGAGCTTATACTCTTATCCATCACAAACATCTTAACAGGGAGGCTACTGGCTAGGCATGATGGTCTAGTACCCTGGCTGGCATGATATGAGAAAGAGGCAGCCTTCTGGGAAAGAGCAAGGGTGTCGCTGGAAAATGAGCTGAGAAGAAGAGTTTGGATTTGATATCCCGCTTTATCACTACCCGAAGGAGTCTCAAAGCTGCTAACATTCTCCTTTCCCTTCCTCCCCCACAACAAACACTCTGTGAGGTGAGTGAGGCTGAGAGACTTCAGAGAAGTGTGACTAGCCCAAGGTCACCCAGCAGTTGCATGTGGAGGAGCGGGGAAGCAAACCCGGTTCCCCAGATTACGAGTCTATCGCTCTTAACCACTACACCACACTGGCAGACAGATGGGAAAGCAGATGATGACGGCGATGCTGATTACTGCCCTGTGATCCTCAGATGAAGGGTAGTATAGAAATTTAACAAAATAATAATCAATCAGTCAATCAATGAGTTAATCAATCAGTCAATCAATTGGGATTGGACTAGATTGTTGATATTTTCACCCCCTCCCATTGCAAGAATCTCCTGATCTGATGTTTTGAGAAGGGGGGGGGGGGGCGGGAACTGTTCTTCTGCTCTTCCGCTCCTGCCTGACTGCCTGACTCTGTGTATGGAGAGAGTCTTATCTATGTAGTGACTAGATGGCTGTGTGGGAGCTGTAACACTCATGCAAGCCAGTAGTTCTGTAGTAGCTATTAGAAATAAAAAAAGTTATGCTTCACAGCTAGCTTCGGCGTTATTTATACTCTGCTGAGTCTGGTGCTCACAATGCACAGTTGTGACTCCAGTGCACTGAAACCTGCTCTCCAGGATTAAAAGGTCTCTGGAAGTGCTCCAGTCGCCTAGCCCAGTCGGGGCAGAACCAGTTACTGAGCCCAGTCGCTGACATCGGTTGAAAGGCGTACTGACATAGATGACCCCTCCAACACTACAATTCTGTGATTCTACTATCATTCTTATTAGTCTTTCTACTACTGAATTTGGACAGTGTATGCCAATAACTTCGTAGAAGTCATCATTCAGTCCTGTCTGAAGGTCATAGAACATGGGTAGGCAAACTAAGGCCCGGGGGCTGGATCCGGCCCAATCACCTTCTCAATCCGGCCCGCAGATGGTCCAGGAATCAGTGTGTTTTTACATGAGTAGAATGTGTCCTTTTATTTAAAATGCATCTCTGGGTTATTTGTGGGGCCTGCCTGATGTTTTTGCATGAGAAGAATGTGTTCTTTTATTTAAAATTATTTATTTATTTATTTAAAAACCCAGATAATCTCTGGGTTATCTGTGGGGCATAGGAATTCGTTCATTTTTATTTATTTTTTCAAAATATAGTCTGGCCCCCTACAAGGTCTGAGGGACAGTGGACCAGCCCCCTGTTCTGTCACCGAGTCACACGACTTTCTCGTTGTCATATCCGTTAGGCTCCAGAGTGACTGACTGTCTTCCCCTCTGTATTCTGATTACCGAATCTCGAGGCACCACACCACCATTGGCGAGCGTGAGGTGGCCACCTCAGGCAGCTGGATGGCAGGATATACAGGAATCAACGGTTAGGTGTTGGAGGGCAAAGATGTGTATGGCACAGGGAAGCCCTCAGGCAGCCTGCTGCCTTCAGACACTGCCCCAGCCCCATTGTTGATGCTGCAGAGGCAGATTTAGGGGAGTGTGGCAGCTTTGGAGGCACTAGGGAGAGCCTTGGGAGCACCGCAATGGCGATGCAGAATGGAAGGCAAGAGGCAGGGGGCGGGTATCAAATTTTGGCGTCGCACAGGGTGCCACTGAATTTTGAGACCCGAAGGTCCGCCACTGGAAGCTGCCCGCCTGCTTGGCTTCTGCACATAGAATGGCGGTGGTGAGCAGGGAATGTGTTTGCTGCTATGTACTGAAGTTCTCGCCCTGGGCCAGCAGGGGGGATACTGTAGATAGTTTTCACTCAGGTCCACATATGCAAATAAGGAATTGAAAGTGACGTTCAGTGATTGGATAGTTACAGAAAGTGGTTACTGTTGTGTTGTAGTGGAGCTCTATATAAGCAGGTTGGCTGAACCCTTCAGTTCAGTTCTGTTCTGGCCTGTGAATAAACAAGAGCTGTCTGAGGAATCGCTTTGTCGTCTGATATGTTCACCCACAACTTAACACCTGCTTAAGGCCTGCTGCCTTCAGACACTGCCCCAGCCCCATTGTTGATGCTGCAGAGGCAGATTTAGGGGAGTGTGGCAGGTTTGGAGGCACTAGGGAGAGCCTTGGGAGCACCGCAATGACGATGCAGAATGGAAGGCAAGAGGCAGGGGGCAGGCACCAAATTTTTGGTGTCGCTCAGGGCACCACTGAATTTTGAGACCTGAAGGTCCGCCACTGGAAGCTGCCTGCCTGCTTGGCTTCTGCACTTAGAATGATACGATACAATAATCTTTATTGTCATTGTCCCATACAGAACAACGAAATTGTGCTGGTCCCGAGGTTTAACCGTGTGGTGAGGTCTGAGTCCAGTCTGATGTCAAGGTTGCGATATGGAGGCTGTCCATCAAAGCTGAAGCGGGGTCCAAGGCAGGGAGTCGGGTGAGGTCAGGAACTCTGGAAGGATAGCAGGACAAGGTGCAGGCAGGAACAGGCTACCAACAATGTTGCTCCCACAACCTGGGACTGGGGCTGGCTGGCTTTTATCTACCCTGAGGCACAGGGCGGCCCCGGTCCACAGGTAACTCGCCTCTCCTGGCCTGGAGGCAAGCTCTCCTCCTGTGGGAACTTAGTTCCCTCCGCCTCTCTGCCCTGAGCCTCTGCAGCTCAGGAGAGGCTGGAGGGTTACCGGACCCAGAGGCAACCTCAGCTTCCTTTGAGAGTGGAGCACCTGCAGGCAATGGGTCCTCCATCACCTCAGGAGCCAGACTCAGCTGGTGCCTGCACCTGAGGATCCAGCAAAGGTGAGGACCCTTCAGGCTCAAGCCCCAGCTGGTTCTGGAGGCGGGGACTCCTGTGCAGGCTGGGATTCCTCAGGTTAAGCCTCTGAGTCCGAATCCCAGGCCATCACAGAAACTGAAAATCTACATCAGACATTCAGAAACCAACAAGCCTGCTATCCCAGCTGGTGGTGGTGAGCAGGGAATGTGTTTGCCATTTTGTCTTTTGCCTCAGACCAGCTACGTTTCTTGGCCTGTCCCTGGCAGGCAGCATCTGACGTTCACACAAGTATGCCTTACTTCCAGCAAAAAAAACCCCAAAGGTGATTCTAATAAACCAGCATTATTCAAGCTGGGTACGGGACACGGGTGGCGCTGTGGCTAAAAGCCTCAGCGCCTAGGGCTTGCCGATCGAAAGGTCGGCGGTTCGAATCCCCGCGGCGGGGTGCGCTCCCGTTGCTCGGTCCCAGCGCCTGCCAACCTAGCAGTTCGAAAGCACCCCCAGGTGCAAGTAGATAAATAGGGACCGCTTACTGGTGGGAAGGTAAACGGCGTTTCCGTGTGCGGCTCTGGCTCGCCAGAGCAGCGATGTCATGCTGGCCACGTGACCCGGAAGTGTCTCCGGACAGCGCTGGCCCCCGGCCTCTTGAGTGAGATGGGCGCACAACCCTAGAGTCTGTCAAGACTGACCCGTACGGGCAGGGGTACCTTTACCTTTACTATTCAAGCTGGGTAGGGGATCGAAGGGGGAATGAGCATTAGCCAGCGATGCCTTTCGTTCAGAGGCAAAGATGCCGCAGTCTGACCTGAAAGCTCTCCATCTACAGAAAAAGAATGCAATTAAGGACTGAGCCCTAAGGCGCCACGTCACTCATGGCACGTGAAGAAAGGGCACGATGTCTGCAAACAGTAACGCGCTTATGTAAACAGGAATTAAATTAAAAGCACAAAGGGGGGGGTGTTTTCAGTCTGGTGTTTTAAATATAGCTGCAGAGTACAGGAAGACAAAGCAACGACACGCTAGGTCTTTGAAAGGAAAGGAAAAAGGCAAGCCTTCACCTTCGACTTTGAAAAATAAAGCAAATTGAAAGATGTATAATAACCATGGGGTGATAATGGTTGCATTGTCTCATTCTTTATTTACTGTGCATTTTATGGCCTGATCCTGTACGCTCAGAGAGCTGCTTTGTATGGAAGGTCATTCAGTGCTTTATTATGTGGCAATGGGGATCAGGATCATACCCATGGCTGCCCATTCCCAGTCTCCGTGTGGTCAGGGTCCCACTTGAAAGAGGGTCTACAACACAGATCCACCCAGACATGCATAGTTTTCATATGTGTGGTCTGTACCACAGAAAATACAAATGGTGTGGTCAACCATGTTCCCACTGTTCTCCAAAGTGAAGGATAATCATTCACTTTTGTCAAATGGGAATGTTGCTTATGTTGAATTGGTGTGTATATTTAGCATGGGATTTTTCCTTTGGCAGTAGCCAATGGTGGTGGTGATGCTGATGATGATTTTCACTAAGGTGTTTGCTTCTAATGTACATTTTCCCCAATATGTGCATCTTTGTAAACATGGTTTGGTTGGAGATCTGCACTGCAAAATTCGGATCAGCGCAAATTTTGAAAGCCGGCTGTGTTTTGGTTCTTGTATTGTTTTGGAAAGGGATTCTGACAGGTTTGGCTTTAAATGTGTGAGTGGTGCTGTGGGTTAAACCACAGAGCCTAGGACTTGCCGATCAGAAGGTCGGTGGTTCGAATCCCCACGATGGGGTGAGCTCCCGTTGCTCTGTCCCAGCTCCTGCCAACCTAGCAGTTCGAAAGCACATCAAAGTGCAAGTAGATAGATAGGTACCACTCCGGCGGGAAGGTAAACGGCGTTTCCGTGTGCTGCTCTGGTTCGCCAGAAGCGGCTTAGTCATGCTGGCCACATGACCTGGAAGCTGTACGCCTGCTCCCTCAGCCAATAAAGCGAGATGAGTGCCACAACCCCAGAGTCGTCCGCGACTGGACCTAATGGTCAGGGGTCCCTTTACCTTTACCTCTTAAATTTCTGCCCCATCCCTGCTTGCATCACTTTCTTCTCCTCATCCTCAAAGTTTCTCTTGCCCGGTTTGATCCTCGCAACACCCTGCAAAGTAGTTTCCACTGAGAGGCAATAACTATCCAGGGTGACTCAGCCAGCCACATTTCCAAGGGAAGATTTGAGTCTCCACTGCCCTGCCCAGACCTCTCGTTCTCTGAGCCTAAATAATTCATTTGGAATCAATATACCCTCCGACCATCTCATTGCAACTCAGGGCAAAATGTGAGGCACTACTACCCACAAGTGAGAACAGACCACACATTAAAAAGAGGATGATATAGCGCCAAGCTGGCTCTGGTGTGCTATAAAGAGCAGAACAAAAATTGATCCTGTCGTAGTTTTAACTAGTAGTAGCCACTAGCCTGAGAAAAGTTCACCGTATTTGTTATTTTCCACAAGTAGACTTCTGGGGACCTGGACGTTCCTGGCAGTTGTTGGGTTTTTGTTTGTGTGTTGCCAGAAAACACAAGGGACGCTGTCAGCGGTTCCATCAAATTGGCTCCCTCCATTTGACGGGGATTGTCTGGAAGAATGCTGTCCTGCAGACACTTACTTAAATTGTCAGTGCCGGTAGAGAGCCTTGCTTTTTGCTATTATCGGGACTATTCGTGGCATCTGTCACATCACTGTCAGATTAGCCTTCATCTCATAAACTGCCGCGCACTATCTGTTTCTCAGATGGGAGTCAGCGGTAAAAGAGGCGGGGGTAAACTGGATAAACTCTCTGTGGCCTGTAGGAGAAAAAACATCATTTTTGGTGGCATTTACACGCTAGACAGTAGCTGGTGAAAGAAGGGCCGGAAGGAGAGGATATTTAATTTATTTATTTCCCCCTTCCTCTGAGCACCTTAAAAAGGGTTTGATGATGCTTCTTTCGTAAATTGGTTTTGCTATGTAACTCGCAGACTTTATCAGAGAGATTGCTCATAGGGCAATAACAAATCCCATAGCAATACTTTTCTTTTTTGAGTACTGCAGGGTCTTTCCTATCCATTTATGACTGACAAGCGTTTCTGATCATCCGAAGGCGGCAGACAAATGAAAAGGCAATCATGGACGGTTGTTTTGCTTTTGATTACTGAGCTTCCGTTTCCCTTTGGCTGCTGGAGATTGTGTGGTTTGCTCTAATTCGTCTCCCTTGTGTGAAAATGGACCTTCTTTGTCAAAAGGAAGAAGCAGCTTCATTTATTGGGGCCTTGTCCCTTATTTTAAAAACAATTAAAACCTTAAAAAGGCTTCAGTCTTGCTTGTGTCTTTATAGTCATCATTTTACAGATGGATGGATAGAACTACTGTATACCCTAGAAGGACAGATCCTGAAGCTGAGGCTCCAATACTTTGGCCACCTCATGAGAAGAGAAGACTCACTGGAAAAGACCCTGATGTTGGGAAAGATGGAGGGCACAAGGAGAAGGGGACGACAGAGGACGAGATGGTTGGACAGTGTTCTCAAAGCTACCAGCATGAGTTTGACCAAACTGTGGGAGGCAGTGGAAGACAGGAGTGCCTGGCGTGCTCTGGTACATGGGGTCACGAAGAGTCGGACACGACTAAACGACTAAACAGCAACATACCCAATCAATCACCAGGTTCTGCTGGAAAGAGCAACATGCAGACAGCATCTTATCACAAAGTCCATTCCATATATGGTTGGAACTGCAAATTCTGTGTGGCAGCATCTGTATCCTTTGGAACTCCCTCCCACTGCATTTCAGACTGGTGCCATCTCTATCGTCTTGTCAGTGCTTGTTGAAGAACTACTGTTTTCAATTAGTTTTCTAAGTGGAGATTTTTATCCCAGTCTGTATCTGAGTTTATCTGAAACTGGTTTTGTGCATGCAATTGCTCTGGATATCATGTATTGCCTTCACCATGAATTTCCAGATTCAACGTAATAATTCAGATTAGTTGTTTTCTTAAAGAGCAAACACCCATATATGCGCAGCATCCATCAACTGAACTTAACATTCTCTAACTCAACAGCTTGCTTTTTTATGATTTTATTCATCTCAAAGATATTTCAGCGTGGGGTTTGTGCACACAGGGAGTTGGAGGGATGTAAATGGAGGTAGTCTGTGTGCGAGGGAGAAAAGAAGGAGGAAAGATGTGGGGAGAAGGGGTGAATGCGATAGTGGACTCAGCTACATTAGTCAAAAAAACCAGCAATGTGGATGCGTTATAAACATGCAACACCAGATGGCACCAGAGAGCACAAACCTTTCTATAGAGTTTTAACATAGCGGTCCCCCCCCCCCTTTTGTTATAACAATATAATTTCAGACTTCTTTATTGTGGGTTCCCCCCCCCCTTCCCCTAGTGTAGATCCACCCAGTGCTATGTGTATTGCAAAAAAAGGCTGCACAATAGGAGAGGGAATAAAACAGGGGAATTATTGTCTGTGTGCAAGTGAGAGCTGAGGAAAGGAGGAGGGTAAAGGTGAAAACAAGGGTGCAAAGGGAGGCTGCAGAACAGGAGAGAGAAGTGGCATCAGAAGTAGGGTTAGGGGGATGAAAAGCAAGCTTAGTAGTTGCCTGGGGTGGGAAGGGGAAGTTCTAGGAGGTTGATATAGGGGCAACGGTAGGGGGTTGGTGAGTGAAGCAAGCAGGGTTGCAGTCCCTAGTGTCTATATTCCTTACGGAGAGCGAGAGATGGTCTTAACTTAAAATTCTACTGTGCACATTTCTTTAATATATGCAACATCTTAAAAAGCAGAGACATCACCTTGCCAACAAAGGTCCGTATAGTTAAAGCTATGGTTTTCCCAGTAGTGATGTATGGAACGGAATTATGGTGCTGGAGGAGACTCTTGAGAGTCCCATGGACTGCAAAGCTATCCATTCTGAAGGAAATCAGCCCTGAGTGCTCACTGGAAGGACAGGTCGTGAAGCTGAGGCTCCAATACTTTGGCCACCTCATGAGAAGAGAAGACTCCCTGGAAAAGACCCTGATGTTAGGAAAGGCACAAGGAGAAGGGGACGACAGAGGACGAGATGGCTGGACAGTGTTCTCAAAGCTACGAACATGAGTTTGACCAAACTGCGGGAGGCAGTGGAAGACAGGAGTGCCTGGCATGCTCTGGTCCATGGGGTCATGGAGAGTCGGAGACGACTAAACGACTAAACAACAACCTGTTTTGGAGGCCTACACACCGTTTAGAAAGATGTCCAGAAGTTACGCTGCTGTTACAAAAACCAAATGAATAGATCAGGAAGACTGTGGCTCTGTAGTTACAGTTTGGGGACATCCTGTCCTAGAGACAGCCAGTTCCAGTTCACTTTAACAGTACTGCATGTGCTCTTAAAAAACAACAACACACGAGGTCTCTTTGCTGCAAAAAACAACTTCATTAAGTTGGGTGGTTTTATTGGATCCCCTTAGGGTGAGGAGCGAACACTAATAGTTGTAATTTAATATGAAAATTACCGAAGCAAGGACGATTGTGCTGAATCTTAAATGAAGCATTGCGCAGAAACTTCCATTTTCAGACAATGAAATAGAAAACGGAACACCAACTACCTGGAGAGGTTATCGCACAAATGCACTTGAAGGACTTGCATTGTCTTAATTTAATCCTTAAGTAAAGATATCGGAAGCCTAGAGAAATTGTGAACTAAATGCGTGTCTTTTGGACAGGCACTATGAGTCTCAAAGCTTGGCTGTTAGGAAACACACGCGTGCAAATTCCCTACATACGGAGTCCTTTTTAAGCCTTGTTGGGCATAAAATAGCATGCCTTAAATAAACCAAAGAAAGATAAAACAAAAAGGAAACATCCAGAAAACGCAACTCTTCCCTATTTCCTGCAGAACTCTTTCCTACATTTTTGTCCTTCCAAATAATAATATTATTATTAATGATGATGATGATGATGATGATTTATATGCCGCCCATCTGGCTGGGTTGCCCCAGCCACTTCTGGCAATTTCCAACACATATAAAAACATAATAAATCGTCAAACATTAAAAACATCTCAGTGCATGGCTGCCTTCAGATGTCTTCTAAAAGTTGTATTGTTATTGATCTCCTTGACATCTGATGGGCGGGCGCCACTACCAAGAAGGCCCTCTGCCTGGTTCCCTGTAGCCTCACTTCTCGCAGTGAGGGAACCGCCAGAAGGCCCTCGGAGAAGGACCTCAGTGTCCAGGCTGAACGATGGGGGTGGAGATGTTGCTTCAGGTATACTGCGCCAAGGCTGTTTAAAGTTCAGCACCAACACTTTGAATTGTGCTCGGAAAAGTACCTGGAGCCAGTGTAGATCTTTTAGGACTTGTGTTAGCTCATGGTGTACATGTTTTTCTGTCCCCTTATTATTTCTAACAACAACCTTATGAGGTAGGCATGACTGAAAGAATGGATGGTGCAAGGCCACCCCAGCCAAGTGTGGAATTGACTCTCCCTGGTCACCCTCTAACTGCCACACTGTGCTAGCTACCCATGCTTAAAAGAGATACAGTGCCACACAAGTAAAATCATTTGAACTGGTCTGTCAATAAGGTTTTACGGAAACTTCTTGACTAGACCACAAGGCCTGGGGATGCCTCTGCTTTCCTGAGCCTAAATGTGGAAGGGAAAAAGTAAGATCTAGACTTGGCTAAACATTTGCCATGTGATGAGCCTGGGTTTGCTTTGCTTTTATGGCCATGCTGTAAAGTGGCCTAGATTGGCGCTGTGCTGTGTGAGGAGAGAGGGGAGTTAATTTTCACTAAGACATTCATTTTTACACACAGTTTCCCCCACCCCCCTTCCCCAATATATGAATTTTTGTAAACGTGGTTTGGTTGGAGAACTGTATTGCAAAATTCAAATAAGTGCAAAATTCGAAGGATGGCTATGTTTTGGGCTTCATATTGTTTCAGAAAGTGCACATTGCATAGATTCAGTGCAAAGAATTGAGACATGTGTCCCGAGCAAACATGGTACTCTGTCAGCCTGCCTTGCTTTTTCTCAAGAAATAATAATAAATTACTTTTAGCTTGCATTCCCATCTTGAGATGGCATAACTATTGTGCAGGTTTCTTTTGACTGCAGCTCTTTTCTATATTTATCTTTTCTGGCCGAGCCCAGGAGGTGCAATACTTTCTCTCCTCCACCACTGCCCAGCTCCATTTCTCTCATTTTTTAATTTAGGTGGTGAGCCTCTCAGCTGGGGCCTTTTCTACTTCTGAACTGCGTAGTAGATTTTTGGCTCTTCAACAAATAATAAATGATGGTGAGTCTGGTTACCAGATTTTTTTTCAATGAATCCGGTGACACTTTTTTGTTTGTTTGTTTGAAGCTGAGTAGCGACAGGGAGTCAGTAGCGGGGATGCTGAGGCAAAAGACCCTGGTCCCAAGCACACATGCATATTCTATAAAGGTGCAAAGCCCTTCTTTCACACCCTGTGAAACATAAATGTGCAGAGTTTTTAAAAAACTGCCCACAACTCCCAAGCCTCCCCCGATCAGTCAAAACAAAGAGGGAAGGGGGAAGGAGTTCAGGGAAGACTTGAGAGTCACGGGCAGGTAGCACGCCATTGCCCAGTTTTTTAAAAACTGCACATTTATGTTTCACAGGGTGCAAAATAAGCGCTTTGCACCTTTATACAATATGCATGTGTGCTTGCCCCCAGGGTCTTTTGCTGTTATGTATTGAAGTTCTGACCCTGGCCACCAGGAGTATCGTGTATATAGTTTTCACTCAGGTCCACGTCAGTTATTTTAGGCGGGAAACCCTGGGTTGTTGTTGCTACAATGTTGACAGCCGGCTGCCTATAAAAGCAGGCCGGCTGAGCTGTTTGCTGTTCAGTTCTGTTCCAGCTTACAAATAAAGAGCTGCTTTGGAGAAATTGCTGCGTCGTCTGCTATGTCTACCCACTATTCAACACTTGCCTCACCATCCCCGCTACTGACTACCTGTTGGTACTCACGCTTCAAAAAACAAAAGAAAAAAGGCCTTTTTTTTTTCAACCAGAACTTGACAGAACTCAGTTGGACACCACTGCCATTCTAAGAGGACGATGGAGGTGTTCATGGTGAGTTCCAGCACTTCTTTTTCTATAAAAATAGCACTGTGTATAACCACCCGCAAACCAATCAAAATGAATACTCAACAAAGAGACAACACTGTTCCGCTCGTGATATTGCTGCTGATATTGAAGGTAATATGGGCATCAGGACCAGTGGCCACTGATAGCCTTACTCCCTGTGAATTGGTCGATTCTGCCGGTAGTGCGTGTGGCCTGTCTCTTTAAGAGACATCCCTGATTATCCTCCCGTCCACTAGGGGTGCCTGACTTGCATCAGAGTCATGGTGCAAGGCAGAGAGTCTAACACAGCCGCGGGGGGCAGGGAGGGTGGGGCGCACTGGGCAACGCTTACCTTAGACCCAATCCAAATCACCCCACCAGAGCTACAGTTAGCCACAGAGGATGAAACACACAGGCAACTGTTTGTAACTCCAGCCTTGCTTAAAAGCCCAGACCTGCAGCCTCAGCGATCCCATCTCGAAAGAAGTTGAGAAGAATGATCATTGCTGTTGTCGAACTTCTTCTTCTTCTTCTTCTTCTTCTTCTTCTTCTTCTTCTTCTTCTTCTTCTTCTTCTTCTTCATGCTATCATAAAGCAAAGGGAAGTCCATTAGGTCTAGCTCTTCATTAATGAGCCTCGCAAATCACATTTATGACATATCTAGCACAGGGCTAGAATGTACCGGAAAAAGACTTAAGTGTGTTGACACCCTTGCAGGGGTAATTAATTTTTACATGTACGCCGGTGAACCCGAGCAAGGCTTTCGAAGCACATCCGGCCAATTACATGCGCTTTAGGGCAGCGGAAGCTTTTGCAGTCAGCTAGGCATTATACTACTTGCACAATCCGTGTTTGAGACTCCAAAGAAATCGGCACAAAAATAATTGAATGAGGAGCTGCAGAGTTCCAGAACGAGTGGTTGCGGCTTCCTTTGGTTCCCTGCTAATTTCCTCCGTCTCCAGCCCCCCTCCCGAACGCCGGGTTCTAATATGTTCAGAAGAACTTGCTTTCTTTATGGCGAATTATTAAGGCAAGCTATGTGATCTTCATAACAGGGCTCCGCGTCCCACTGTGTTTTATTATTATTTTCCAAGAGAAAGGGGTTACTTCAGCCTCACGGGGCAAATTTAGACGAGATAGAATTTTACAGATGTAGCAGCATAAAAAAGACAGCATCGCAGTCAGGAGACAGACATGCTGTTTTGTGTCTCTGCTGCTAGGAGTGCAACTATTAAAACTCAGAACGAGTGGTGTTTTGAAAAGAACAGAGAAATCGCTTCAGTTGCCACACAGGCCTAAGCTAGACTGTATACTTCTTTGAGTCCAGGGATGGGGAACTTGTGGCTGTCCAGATATCATAGATATCATAGAATCATAGAGTTGGAAGGTACCTGAGGATCATCTAGTCGAACCCCCTGAAATGCAGGAATATACAGTTGTCCCATACGGGGATCAAACCTGCAACCTTGATGTTATCAGCACCAGGCGCTAACCAACTGAGCTAAAGGTAAAGGGACCCCTGACCATTAGGTCTAGTCGTGACCGACTCTGGGGTTGCGGCGCTCATCTCGCTCTATAGGCCGAGGGAGCTGGCGTTTGTCCACAGACAGCTTCCAGGTCACGTGGCCAGCATTTCTAAGCCACTTCTGGCTAACCAGAGCAGCACACAGAAACACCGTTTACCTTCCTGCCAGAGCAGTACCTATTTATCTACTTGCACTTGGATGGGCTTTTGAACTGCTAGGTTGGCAGGAGCAGGGACTGAGCAACAGGAGCTCACCCCATCACGGGGATTCGAACTGCCGACCTTTTGATTGGCAAGCCCTAGGCTCAGTGGTTTAGACCACAGCGCCACCCGCGTCCCTAACCAACTGAGCTATCCAGGCACATAACATTGGACTCCAACGCCCATCACCACTGACCATGCTAATGGGAGCTGGAGTCGAACACCGTCTGGAAGGCCAAAAGTTTCCCGTCTCCGATTCAGTGCTTAACTCCTGGTCCGTAGGGATCTCCTGCTCCCCTCACAGAGCTACAATTCCCAGAATTTCCTGGGGAGAGGGGTTGACTGTTAAAACACGGTGGGAACTGTAGCTCTGTGGACGGAATGGGGTCTCCTAACAACTCTCAGCGCCCTTTGCAAGCTACATTTCCCAGGATTCTTGGGGTGTTTAAAGTGATGTGATACCGCTTTAAATGTAAAGTGTGGATGAGACCCAAGGAAGGCTTCAGAGGACAAAAGCAGAAACGGAGAGGTGTGAGGTTTATTAAAAATTCTTGCCATTATAGTTTTTTCTTCCTGTAAGTCACAGGTGGGGAACCAGTGGCCCTCTCAAATGTTGTTGGTCTCCAAATCGCATCAGCCCAGTGAACATGAACATTGTTCAGGGATGATAGGAACTGTAGCTTGACCACATCTGGAGAACCACTGATTCCCCACCCCTGCTGTAAGTCAGTGTCAGGGAACTGCCATCAGTGCCGGAGGGAGAGAGAGAGCTCCAGAGGGATCCCAGAGAGCGTCCCGGGATTGGGAGAGGCAGCCCATCTTCTGGGGAAGGGAATCAGCTCAGCTCCAGTGGAGAAGGAGGGCAGATGGGGGAATCTGAGAGGGAGTCACATGACTCCTTACCGGGAACCAGCGGGGGGAGGAAGGGTCCTCCGCTGCCTACGCCCTCCTTGCGCAGAAGGCTTCCGCGCAGGGAGAGTAGGAGGAGACTGGGTGTGAAGGAACTTCTATGTTGGAAGAAGTTTAAGAAACACCCACTGACGGATTCTGCCAGCGATTGAGACAGCCACGGGTGAGTGGCTGTCCGGACAGGAAAGGTTCACTCAGGCAACCCAGCCAGGTGTTTGCACCGGCTTACGCACGAGCAACCCCTAGAACCATTACAGTCAGCATTTTGCCTCACTGAAGTAAAACCAAAATAGGACTATCCTCTGTTTGGATGCCTGCGTATATATTTTTAATTTGCTGATCTAGGTTAATTGTGAGCTACTACGAATGTCTCGTACTGTAATGGAAAGGTGCGATAAAAATTGTTTTAATAAATGAATTCATAAATATTGCTTTTCACTCCCGGTGTGACTCAACAACACTGGTGGCTTGTGACCATCAGCAAACAGTGTTCAAGTTAGCCCAGTTGAAAGCAGGAGTTGATACTGGGGTAATTCATGTGATGGACTCTAGATGCTGCTGGACTTATCAACCACAGCCAACATGGCCAATGGGCAGAGCTTATGGGAGCTGTAGTCCAACAAGGCAGCAATATTTCTAAATAGCTGGAAACCTCAGGAGGGGACCGTGCTCTTAGGTCTTGTTTGTGGGTTTCCCACAGGGATCTGGTCGGTCACTGTGAGAGCAGGATGCTAGACTATGTGGGCCATCGGCTTGATCCATTGGATCTTCTTATGTTCTTAACATCTGGAGGGCACCACATTGGCAACCTTTGGCAGCCAGTTTCAGCCACATGAGCTTCAGTTAAGCAGCATTGTTAGAGTAGCCTGAGAAGCTTTCTCGTGAGTGAAATGGCTCATAATTCACGTAGCAGCAGAGTTCTTGTAGGTGGGCTCAGTGGCGCACTCATAAAAACCACTGGTGAGATACAGGAAATAATAATGTTTAATGTAGCAATAGATTATTAGCTCTCCTCAGCGTGCAGTTTAATAGCATTACATGGCTTGTTTCAGGGAGGGAGGGACGCCTCGCAGGCATGAAGGAGACGGCAGGAGATCTTTCCCTTCCGTTTTTAACTTCTCTCTCCACCGCTGGGAGACTTTAACCCCACTTCCTCAGTCAGATCGGAAATCGTTTCTATGCCCATGACTGCTAAACCGACTCTTCTCATCCCCGTGACTTGATCATTTCCTCATGCTAATGAACCAATTTCTCAGTGAGGAAAACGCATTTAGTTCAGGAAACATCATTATCCAGCCGGCCCCTGGCAACAATAAAATGGCGTGTTGCCAGAACCCGCTTGCACCGTGCGAGAGGCGAGGAGATTGGATACAACCGTGCACTTGTCTTAACCACAGTGATTCTGGAGATGGCGTGGAAAGTCCCAGCCCCCTAAGTTACAGTCCAACATGACAGCCGCGAGCCAGAGAAACCAAGTTTACAGCTGCAGGTGATCCGTACTCAGTCTGAGGTGAAATAAGCTTTTCCCCTTTTCCTTAAAAAACTGGAGAGAGAAAGCCAAACCTTCAGAGCCTGAGGCGGCCATCTTGGGATGTGGCATCTGTCTGTTGTTGTGCAATTTTGAGTCGATAGCATATGAAGTGCTCCTGTGTGGGGTGGTCACTATCCCCATTTATTTGGCAGGGGCAAGGCATCCCATTTCGTAGCTGGCCGGACTCGCATAGCTGTCAACTTTTCCCTTTTTTAAGGGACATTCCCTTATTCCGAATAGGATTCCTTGCAAGAAAATGGAAAAGTTGACAGCTATGGGCCGGAGTCATGTGGAGGCGGTTTCTGGCAAGATCTTGTGAGAGATTTTCCAAGAGTTTGGTGAGTTCTCGCTGTCAGGATTTCAGCCTACACTTGAGTAAGACGCTGGCAGAGACACATGCCCAACTGGCATGTTCTCTCCCTCCTGGTCGTTCGTTCGGGAGCTGCAAAAGCTTTCTTCTGCCCGAACATCCCAGCGACCAATGCCAACTGACACTGGCACACTTAGGGATCCGCAGAGTTTGCGCAGTTGCGTAACAGACCTCAGCAGCTCAGCATTTTGGCTAATCTACTTTATTTACATATAAACACACACAGAACAGTGCAACATGGCTCCCTCTCTCTCTAGCATGAGACAGCAAAGAGAATGAACAAAGGACAATAGTCCCACTTAACGGAACACAGTAACACAAACTTCTTATCTCCGTCACTTCCCGCTCTGTGGAGTCAAAACATATACCGTCATGTGATAGACAACAATCCTATGACTGCAATCATGGATCAGGAATTCTAACACTCGTGTGGACCTGGACATCACTTCTCCTCACTTCTTGGCTGGCAGGGTTAGGAGGGCCACCCATGGGATTCCACTGAAGCACCGTCTAAGGTGGCTGCCTCACTCCAGCTCATGGGCAGGTGACTTGGTCCTTGGTAGGGCCATTGGATTTTTTCTACATTGACTGCCAATGTGATGAAGTGGTCAGGCCATTGGTCTAGGAACTGAGAGGGCCGGGTTCAAATCCCCCCTCAGCAACCAAGCTCACTGGGGCAGTCGCACTCTCTCAACCTCACCTGATTCACAAGGTTGCTGTGAAGAGGTGGGGAATCCCACTTAGAGCCCTTTGGAGGAAAAGTAGAATATAAAGAGAAAGAAGAAGAGTTTGGATTTGATATCCCGCAACATTACCCAAAGGAGTCTCAAAGCGGCTAACTTTCTCCTTTCCCTTCCTCCCCCACAACAAACACTCTGTGAGGTGAGTGGGGCTGAGAGACTTCAGAGAAGTGTGACTAGCCCAAGGTCACCCAGCAGCTGCATGTGGAGGAGCGGGGAAGCGAACCCGGTTCACCAGATTACAAGTCTACCGCTCTTAACCACTGCACCATAGAATCATGGAATTGTGGGGTTGGAAGGGACCCTGTGGGTCAAATATCCCAACCCTCTGCAATGCAGGAAACCTGCCCACAGCCATACCTGGGTGGGCTTGAGCCATCAACCTTCGGGTGAACAGCCCAGATGCACTGAACCATTGTGCAATCAATCAATCAATCAATCAATCAATAACTAACTGCATTGAAAGACTAGCCATGCTTCGCCCACCTTCTTGAGAGATGGCTGGAAGGCAGGGGTTTGAGTTGTGTCAAGGGCTCAGGGCTCAGCTCTGCCCAGACCTGGAACCTGAGTTCTTCTCAGGGGAGGAGAATGAGGAACAAGGCCTTCCAAATGAATATCCTTGCCCCAGGACTCCTGGTCAACTTTCAGAATTAACCTGCTCTCCAGATTTTACAATACTGTTCCCCCAACCAAATAACATGTACAAAAATACATATATTGGGGAAAGTGTGCGTAAAAATGTATACATTTATGAAAATAACATTAAAAATGCAGTAAATTAGGCATAGTTGCATGCCAAAAAAAATCTATATATTAGTTAGAACTTTCTTTTTCTCCCTCTTTCCTTCTCCCTTTCCTTCTTTTTCTGTATTTTTTTATCATTATTACTATTTCTCAGAAGACCAGTTTGGTTTTTGCTGTATTCTACATTCAAAACTTTCAATAAATAAAATGAATATGGCAAAAACTGCATACAAATAAAAGTTTAGGAGGCGAGATTTGCACCCAGAATGCTGACAGATTTTCTTGAGGATTTTTATTTTTAATCGCACATTCCTGCAGAAACGTGGAAAACTTCCATTTAAGACTGGAAAATGAGAAACGAAAGGAAAGCAAAATGGAAAAGATTCATCCACCTTTGCCCCTTGGGTTAGTGGAGTTGGAACTGCAGTCTCAGCTTTTAAAACAGGAGGGTTTTTTTATTATTATTCCATAACCAGAGCGTTGGGCTTTACAAAGAGTTTGCAAAATTTTCAAAACGGCTATTGTCTTCCGTTGTCCATGCACTCAAGGAATGTGATGCCGTATTTCAAGGCTGTTGAAGTAACAGCATTAAACAGGGAGTAACACAATATGAGGCAGGGGGCTTCACAAAGTGTCGGATCCAGAGAATTCAGAGGCTCAAGGTTCCTATGGCAACGTCCCTTCTGTCCCTTAATTGTGGCTCCTTCAAGAGTCATACTTCAGAGGAGCCAGTTGTCACAGCAACCTTAATTTTAAGCTGCAAGCTTGGAAGATATTCAGTTACAGGGTTAAGGGCGCCTTATCAAAGCTCTTGCTAGCATTCCGAGCGCGCTTTGAAGAAACTGTTCCATCAGGTAAAGGGATTTAAATCCAAATCAGAAACAACAGAGCAAGAATCCTTGCAAGACATGGATGGGGGAAGCTTTTCAGGCTGAGGGCCACAGTCTCTTCTTGGCAGCCTTGTGGGGGCCACATTCTAGAGGTGGGTGGGGCCAGAGGCAAAAGTAGGACAGGCAATGGATGTCAATTTTACCTTTTTACAGTTGGACGGAGGACATCCCTCTCTGTCCTCCATCCAGCAAGCAAAAAGCACGATCAGAATTGAAGGGCACATTCCAGCCAGGCAAAAACACTCAGGGAAGAGGCAAAGAGGGGATGGTGAAAGGTGCGGCCTGGAGAGAGGGCCAAAGGCCAAGCAGAGAGGTCTGGAGGGTCAAATTCAGGTCCTGAGCTTCAGGTTCCTCACCTGCCCTTGTTCAGTGCTTGATTAAGCCCTGTGGAGGCCCCCAGGCAGTTGAAATCTCGAGGGGGGCTTCGCAAAGTATCTCCTAATACGTTTTAGATTTTACCAACCAATAAGAGCAAGATCAAATCAATCTTATTTTGATCCATTGTTGTGGGGCCCCTGAAAGGCATGGAGCCCATAGGCCCATGCCTACTTTGCCTATTTGGTAATCCGGCACTGCCCCTGTGGTAAGAACATGGGGCCAAAATGAAGGTATGTTGAAGGATTATCCAACATAATGGCTTCCACATGTTGTTGGACGGTAGCTCCCATAATCCCTGACCGTTGGTCACGTTGTCAACTTTGAAATCAGGTACGCCCCACACTTGTAAGAAGCTCCTGTTCCACTAGTTTGTCTGTTTATCTGTCTGTCTGTCTGCATGTTTGTCTGTTTGTTTGTTTGTTTGTTTGTTTGTTTAATATTTCAGTTGAAGACGGTGATTTTGTGGTTCAGTCTCCAAGCTGGAAGCGGTCGCAGTTCTTGAGACCCACACCAGCTGGGGTAAAGCTATGGCAAAGTCCTATCATTTGTCAAGGTTATCAAAACAGAGATGGATCTCTGCGGATAGCTTTTGGATTTCCACTTCATCTTGTAGAAAATCTGGAAAAGAAAGAAAGAAATGGAGAATGCCTCGTTCAATCATGTTGCAGATCTATTACTATGGAAGGCAATTTCAAGAGTCAGCAAGTGATCCGAAAGCAGAGCCCTTCTTAAAATACTTTATTTTAAAAAATGAAATGAATTTATATTTTGAAGACTGGCACAAGAGACCACCGTTGGATCTGCCCAGATCGATAAACGTGTGTGGGTGCCAGAAGAGGCAAAAAGAATTAATTTGGGAGCGGAGTGGCACAAGAATTCTATGAAACTGAAAAGTTAGAAAAGAAAATGTAAGCTGCTTGCACAGGTCAGTTTACCATCAACCTTCATGGTTATCTAGAGTTGGGTTGCTATCCTTTAAACTAGAAAAGAATTCTTATTGTTATCTATCTATCATCTATCTATCTATCTATAATCTATCTATCTATTCATTCATTTATTCCTTCATTCAATGCATTAATTACTTCCGCAGAGGCATCTCAATGCAATTTACATTACAACAGTTGGACCAGGATCGGTGTCATATGCTCAAAGTGTCTTGCCTTGGTGAGCAGCCTGACTACTGAATTCTGCACCAGCTGAAGTTTCTGAGCCGCCTTCAGAGGCAGCCCTATGTATACATGCTGTAGTAAACCAGCCTAGGTAAAGGGTGTTAGGATATTTCCGTTCCACCTTAAGAGAGAGCAGGCTTGTGAGTCACAGAGTCTGCATATTTCCTGTTGAGGATGTTTATGTTTGCTGTTTCCTTTCGATTTCAGTCGGTCGGAGTCACTGACTCAGAACGGTCATGTTTTTCCTTTGTTCTGTTCAACGCTAAATAAAGTCTGTAAATTATGCTCTCTTCTGCGGTGCAAGCTTTCTGGCTGTGGTTTCTGCTGATAAAGAACAGTGTGCACAAGCCTGGAATGTGGCAATCTATTTCTGAGGCTTTGTGTCGCTAACTGCTGGATCTGCCTGGCTACGGGAGATCGATGGACGTTCGGCAGCCGGCTTGGGGCCATGATGGACAATATCTCCCTGGCAGTTTCCCAACAACAAGGTTTCGGGCCCAGATTCACAGCACCTACAGGAGAGTAAAAGCTGCAACAGACTGCGTTTGAGAGGTACGTGGGAAAAGCGAAAGAAAGGGAGGCTTTTCTGTTTTACCTCGGACGGAGCTTTTGATGTCCGGCAAGGCTTAATTGGCCTGGGAGCCGAGCCAAAAGGCATCGTGATTAATGGCTGCCAAGATAAGGAGTCTCTGAAGTTAAAAAAGACTCGCGGCTAAAGCAGAAAGCTGGAAATGGAGTTTTTCCAAGCTTCTGAGGCAAATGCTGAATGCCTTAAGTTACATGGGCAGAATTATGAAACCTGGGCAAAATGGTGTGAGAGTTTGCTGCGTCAGTTTAGGGTGTGGCATACCGTGAGTGAGGCCCCCCCAGTTCCTCTGACAGAGAGATGGAAAGCCGATGATTCGAAGGCGATAGACGTAATAGTCTTATCCGTATCTCTTGAGGAAATTAAGACGCTGGCTGGCAACACCACTGCACGTGGAATGTGGTATGCTTTGATGAAAGCTCACAAGTCAGTCATCCCAGCCCAGAGTTTGACTGCATCGGAGGTCCAAGCTGTTTCCCAGAATGCGAGTGTATGCAGGGATGCTGAGGGCACCGGTTGCAAGCTGCAGGGGGAGCTGACCGTCACGTCATCCCAGGCAGCATTCCAGCCTCCGGAGGGAGCCAAGGAGTCGGCAGCTGAGAGCTCTGTTTCTCGTGAGAACCAAGGTCATCGCCTTTGCAGAGGCCGGAAAGGCAAAGGTAAACAGGCATCTGCAGATGGCCAGGAGCGAAGGGAGGGTAAAGAGCCCGCGCCAGGGAAAAACAAAGCTATGTTTGCTGGCACAGCTTCACCAAAGGCTAAAGGCACGTCTGCTGACCAGAAGCAGGGGGGCAAGCTGCAAAAGCCCACGCCAGTGGAAGACAAGGCTATGTCTGCTGGCACAGCTTCACCAAAGGCTAAAGGCACGTCTGCTGGCCAGGAGCAGCAGGGGGGCAAGCTGCAAAAGCCCAAGCCAGTGGAAAACAAGGGTTTGCTTGCTGTGAAGACTGCTCCAACAGCCAAAGGCAGCTTTGTTGTTGATTCGGGCTGTACCCGCCACATCTCGAAGGATCGGCACCTCTTTATCTCCTTCAAGCCTCAGGAAGGTGAGATCCACCTGGCTGATGGAAGGACGTTGCAAATTGCAGGAGAAGGGACTGTGAAACTTGCAAGTTTGCATACAACCATCAGTAATGTACTGTATGTTCCTGGAGCTGCAAGCAATTTGTTGAGCGTCCCGCAGCTTACTGGACGTGGTTTTCAGATTTCCTTCAAGAGGAGCGTCTGTGTCATCAGTAAAGGCAAAGAGGACTATTTGCATGCAAAGTTTATGGATGGTTTGTTCCATATAACTTATGAGGACACTGCTGTTGTATCTAATGCTGATTCTTGTTGTGTTGCACAAACTAACAAAGTTCTTCATGCAGGTTGCATTCATGAAGCGCATCGAAGGTTTGGTCACCTCTCTTGGAAGGCACTGGCCAAGATGCCAGAGGTGGTTGAGGGTTTGAACATCAAACCCTGTAAATTTCATATGAAATGTGTATCTTGTGCAGAGAACAAGGTGAAGGTTGCTCCAAAAGGCAAAGAGTCTAGCAGGCAGGCTTCCAAGCCCTACCAGCTAGTGCACGCAGACCTGGTTGGGCCACTTACGCCCTCTTTAGGAGGAGCAAGGTTCTTCATGGTTCTAATTGATTCTTTTTCTAGGTACATTCATGTGTTTTTGCTCGAACAGAAATCGCAAGCGTTTCCGAAGTTTAAAGCATTCTGTGCTTGGTTGGAGAATGCTCACGGTAAACGTATTTCCTGTCTGTTTACCGATCGGGGCGGGGAATTCACTTCTCAGCAGTTTGAAGCTTTCCTGACTGAGAAGGGAATCCAGCATGACATGTCAACCCCCAGATCGCCATGGATGAATGGGCTTGCGGAGCGAGCAAATCAAACGTTGCTGCAAGGAATGAAAACCTTGTTGCATGATGCCAACCTCCCTGATAAGTTTTGGGGGGAAGCTCTGTCGACGGTAGTTTATACCGTTAATCGGAGACTGTCATCACCCATTGGTTGTACCCCCTATGAGAAGATGTTTGGCAAGAAACCCAACACCAAACACATGAGAATTTTTGGTTCTGACATGTGGGTACGCACCCCACAAACCAACAAGCTTGGGAAGCGTGGGGCACATGGTTTGTTCATGGGGTACGAAAAAGGTGCATACAGGGTATGGATGACTGACTCTAAATCCATTAAGTTCACAAGGAGTGTTGAGTACAATCCTAAGTGGGGGGAAAATGTGGGAATTTTCCAGAGTTACCCAGAGGAGGATGAAGGTGATGTCAAGCAAGCAGCTAAAGCTGAGGAAGCTGCTGAGGATGATGATGATGAGGATGATGATGATGATGATGATCAGAGTTCGGATTCCAGTTCAGTGGGCGGCGCTGCTGCTGATGTCAGTGAGAGTGATGACACAGCAGACTACAAGAGTGCAAAGGCCTCAGTCAGACCATCTGATGCGTCTCACAATGAACTGGAAGAACCACTGTTCACCATTGGTCATTTTTCTCCTAAGAAAGAGGAGATGAGTCCAGAAGACTTGCGTCTAGTACGTAGGTCTGAAAGGGCGACCAAAGGCAGACCTCCTAAGAGATTTGCTGATGAGTTTGCTAAGACTGCAACTGCTGTTCTTAGTAGCTCAGAGAAGGTGTGGGAACCTTCAAGCTTCAAAGAGGTTCAGGAGTTAACCTCTAAAGATGCTGAGCCTTGGCTTAATGCCATGAAGGCTGAAGTTGATTCCTTGAACAGGAACCAAACTTGGGAGCTGGTACCGGTAGTCCCAGGTATGAGACTGGTTGGCAGCAAATGGGTCTTCAAGGCCAAGACAGACCAAAATGGCAAGGTTGTCAGACACAAAGCCAGATTGGTTGCCAGAGGTTTTTCACAGGTACCAGGACAGGATTACCACGAGACCTACTCGCCCACCGTCAAATATGAGAGCATTCGGCTGATGCTCAAGATCGCTGCGGAGGAGAAACTGCATGTTTCCCACCACGACATTAATACAGCTTTTTTGTACGGGATTTTGAACGAGGAGCTGTTTATGCTTCCACCTGACGGGATGCAGATACAGAAGGGAATGGTCTGTAAACTGCGGAAATCCTTATATGGTCTCAAGCAGAGTGCTAGGTGTTGGAACACAAAACTCACTGAAACGTTGCTTTCTCTAGGTTTTCACCAGGGCAAAGCTGATCCATGTGTGTTTGTCAAGGAGGAGGGGCAAAACAAACTGTATTGTTTATGTTTTGTTGATGATCTTCTGATGTTTTGGAAGAATCAGGCTTTCTATCAAAGCACCCTAGCTCAGCTGAAGGAGCACTTTGACATGAAGGATCTTGGTGAGGTATCCAACTATCTTTCTCTGCAGGTGGAGAAGGACCAAGCAGGTAATTTTCTGGTACACCAAACACAGAAAATTGCTGATGTATTAACCAGGTTGAATTTGGTTGATGCAAACCCAGCAGACACACCGATGGTGACAGGTTACCAGGTAGATAGTACTGCTGAAGCGTTTTCTGACACAACGCTGTACAGATGCATTCTAGGCAAGCTGAATTTCATTGCCAGATGTTCAAGACCTGACATTGCTGTAAGCTGTAATCTGCTTAGCAGACATGCCAACAATCCTACGGTTCAGGATTGGAAAGCTCTGAAGCGCATAGCCCGCTATTTGAAAGGGACTATGCACTACAGGCTGAGGTTCACCAGTCAGAAGACTGGAGGTCTTGAAATCTTTGCAGATGCAAGTTTTGGAAGTGACACCACAGATGGTACAAGCACTTCTGGAGTATGCTACATGTACAACCACTGCCTGTTTGACTGGTTGTGCAAGAAGCAAACAACAGTGAGCCTAAGTTCCTGTGAAGCAGAACTCAATGCTCTGTCATTTTCACTCATGGATTGTGAATGGTTGATGCAACTGTTTAAGGACATCGGGGTTTCTGTGAAATGTCCTATACAAGTGTATCAAGACAATAGATCGCGTTTGGCTTTGCTGAACTCTGAGAGTTGCAAGCAAAGAACCAAGTACTTGCAGATTAAGCTACATCGTGCAAGAGAGTGTATTCAGAAAGGACTGATTTGGGTGTCCTACATGGCAGGAAATGAAATTCCTGCTGATCTGTTGTCTAAGGTTGTTAACAAAGAACAACTTAAGGTTTACACACAGAGGTTGCAATTGGGTGAACCACAGGTACTACAGGTTACACGGAAAGGGGGAGGATGTTAGGATATTTCCGTTCCACCTTAAGAGAGAGCAGGCTTGTGAGTCACAGAGTCTGCGTATTTCCTGTTGAGGATGTTTATGTTTGCTGTTTCCTTTCGATTTCAGTCGGTCGGAGTCACTGACTCAGAACGGTCATGTTTTTCCTTTGTTCTGTTCAACGCTAAATAAAGTCTGTAAATTATGCTCTCTTCTGCGGTGCAAGCTTTCTGGCTGTGGTTTCTGCTGATAAAGAACAGTGTGCACAAGCCTGGAATGTGGCAATCTATTTCTGAGGCTTTGTGTCGCTAACTGCTGGATCTGCCTGGCTACGGGAGATCGATGGACGTTCGGCAGCCGGCTTGGGGCCATGATGGACAATATCTCCCTGGCAGTTTCCCAACAAAGGGACCCCCGACCGTTAGGTCCAGTCGCAGACGACTCTGGGGTTGCGGCGCCCATCTCGCTTTACTGGCCGAGGGAGCCGGCGTACAGCTTCCGGGTCATGTGGCCAGCATGACTAAGCCGCTTCTGGCAAACCAGAGCAGCGCATGGAAACACCGTTTACCTTCCCGCCGGAGTGGTACCCATTTATCTACTTGCACTTGATGTGCTTTCAAACTGCTAGGTTGGCAGGAGCTGGGACCGGGCAACGGGAGCTCACCCCGTTGCAGGGATTCGAACCACACGCTAGTGTCCATCAAAGCCTCATATTGTCCTATCTGGCATTTTCAGAGTAGGCAGAATAAGCAAAATAATGCTATGACGAACACCAGCATGCATGTGGTTGATGGTTCCTTAATGGAGCAAAGGACTGGCAGGAAATTGGTGCTCTAGGGCAGTGTTCCCCAACCTTGGGCCTCCTGCTGTTTTTGGACTACAACTCCCATCATCACTCACTAGCAAGACCAGTGGTCAAGGATGATGGGAATTGTAGTCCAAAAATAGCTGAAGGCCCAAGGTTGGGGAACACTGCTCTAGGGTATTCTGACTAGGTGTGTTTCCAGGCATCCAGGCATGTGAATCATACTCACAAAACTGAAGAGTTGGGAGAGTTCTGCGGGTCATCTAGTCCAGCCCCCTGCAACGCAAGAATCTCAGCTAAAGCATCCACGACAAGTGGCCGTCCAACCTCTGCTTTAAAAACTCCAGTGAGTCCACCACCTTCCGAGGGAGACCATTCCACTGTCAAAGAAATAACAGGATTGTTTTGGGAATGGACAGAAGCTCTCAGTTTTCCCGGCAAGAGCCAAGTGATGTGTTCCCTGGCTCCACCTTCTGCATCGCCATTTCCAAACTTGCGGCCCTCTGCTTGAGGTGGTAGGAGGGCTTAATTGCTGCAGAAATAGGGAGAAATGAATTTAAGGTTGGGAAAATGAGAAACGGAGAGAATTGCAAGCGGCAGATCCACCTCTCCCTGCTCAGAGGGTGTCCCAGAGCCTCCTCAAGCCTAGCAGAGCCATTGTCTCCGCCGATTCTCCACTTGCACATTGGTAAATAAATTCAATACTGCAGAAGTACTCTAAGCCTCCACGGATCTCCCAGGAACTTCTTGCTGTTCAGGAAGTGCAGAGTGAGTGCAAAATGCTATCGCTTTTTTAAAAAAAATTGCCCTTATTCTTTTTCTAAAGTATATTTTCTATTGCTCTTCACCAGCCCCAGAAGCCCACTTTCCCCCCTCAAGACAGCCATTTCTGAAGTGGAAGGCAGGCTTGATTAAAGCTCAAGCAGACACAAAACTCTTCCTTCACAAACAATTTGGCCACACTCTGCCCATAATTACCAGCAGCCAGGTTCATTTATCTGTGCGTCTGAAGGCCTGGCAATAGTTTCTTATATTAGAAAGTGTGCAGAATTCAGATTTGCAAGTCCTATTAGTGCGAACCTGTGCAAAAAAATTTCTTGGAAAGTACACATTTATTGTGGGAGCATGATCTATCGCTAATGACTGTGTCTATTTAGTGTCACCTGTAAATATTTATATCTTAGAAGTGTGCAATAAAACACCAGGAGCAGAGCTATAAATATCAAAAGCTTATATTGGCAATACTAATGACTCTTTGATAAGAAAGGGCACATCTGCAACGTACATTTAAAGCACTGTTCCCAGAGCTAGAATTCCCTGTGTGGTTTAGCAGTCATAGAATCATAGAATTGTGCAATTGCGAGGAACCTCAAAGGTCATTGAGTCCAACCCCATGCAATCCAAGTCAATTCCTCTTCCCAAGGACCCTTGGGGAGATGTAGCTCTGTGTGGGTAATAGGGGGTTCCTAGCAACTCTTAAAATACTGCAGTTCCCAGAATTCTTTTGGGGCAGCTACATACATTTAGAAGAAGAGTTTGGATTTGATATCCCACCTTTCACTCCCTTTAAGGAGTCTCAAAGCGGCTAACATTCTCCTTTCCCTTCCTCCCCCACAACAAACACTCTGTGAGGTGAGTGGGGCTGAGAGACTTCAAAGAAGTGTGACTGGCCCAAGGTCTCCCAGCAGCTCCATGTGGAGGAGCGGAGACGCGAACCCGGTTCCCCAGATTACGAGACTACCACTCTTAACCACTACACCACACTGGCTCTTTAAATGTTTGTACATTTAAATGTACAAACGCCCAGATAAATGAACCCGGCTGCTGGAAATTATGGGCAGGATGTGCCCAAAGTGTGAAGGAAGAGTTTTGTGTCTGCCTGAGCTTTGATCAAGCCTGCCTGCTCTCTGTGGGATGTGAAACACAAGAGCAGTCAAGTACAACATTCCTAGAGTGAACATGTTTACACATGGGGAGGAATGTTTGTCCAGCCATCAGGTAAACTTCCTGTTTCCTTCTGGGCTGGGACAGACTTCCTCTGCATGTGACTAGAGGTGGGCATGACCTCACCTGTGCAGGTAACAACAAAAGCACAGGGCAGGGCAGCCATCTCTCTCTCTTTGACTACATGCATCAAAGAAGCAACATCTGCTTAGCCAAAGATGCTTTCTTGGCTTCCAACCAAGAGAGGACAAAGGGACTATCTTCTTATGAGATAGTTTCTAGGTATATGTTACTTCTCTAAGCTAAGTCTGCCTTCTGGAATCCTATTGTGAGCAGAATGATGTGTGAGTAGACCTTTTAATACTTTTATAGAAGACTGTGTCGTGTCTTATGTTTTATGAGGGAATAAGTGGAAAATACCAGAACAGTTATTATAGAGGCTTTAGCGAGCCTGAGCAAACGCATCCGCTGCAAGTTTAAAAGGGGGAATGATGCTCTGCTAAATTGTGAACTTGTTAGCGCAAGTTGGAAAGGCTATAATCAGACAATATATCCTCTCCTGCATCTCCGAACATTCCCACACTCTCTTAATATGAATAAGAACAGTAGCCCAGTTTCACCTGTAAAATGCATGGCATGTATTGAACATCCTTACAATCAAGAACTGCAGGTCTGGAAGAGGCTTTGAGGTCATCTGCCACATTCTGGAACGCCAATGGCATGCTTGAAAGTCACCTGACCAAGACGAGGCCACACTGTGATGGCCTGGGAATCGGATTCAGAGGCTGAACCTGAGGAATCCCAGCCTGCACAGGAGTCCCCGCCTCCAGGGCTGGCTGAGCCGGGGCTGGGGCTTGAATCTGAAGGGCCCTCACCTGTGCTGGATCCTCAGGAGCAGACACCAGCTGAATCCACTCTGGCTCCGGAGGTGATTGGGGACCCATTGCCTGCAGGTGCTCCACTATCAGCCCTGTCAGGGGAAGGTGAGGTTGCCTCTGGGTCCAGTAATCCTCCATCCTCTCCTGAGCTGCAGAGGCTCAGGGCAGAGAGGCAGAGGGAACTAAGTTCTCGCAGGAGGAGTGCGCACCTCCAGGCCAGGAGAGGCGAGTCACCTGTATGCCTCAGAGGAGATAAAGGCCGGTCAGCCCAGTCCCAGGTTGCAGGAGCAACATCATTGGTAACCTGTTCCTGCCGGCACCCTGTCCTGCTCTTCCAGAGTTCCTGACCACGCCCGGCTCCTTTGCCATCCCTGGACTCAGCTAGACTGGTAAAGAAAAGGTGATTTATATGTGCTGTATGTGTGATATAACATTGTTTCACCAGGTGACGACGTAGAGTCCCGTTTCTCTCTACCTGTTTTCCCTGTTTAAATTTACATCGCTTTAAACTGAAACTTTTCTTTGATGTGTCTAAATCCAGTCCATGCCGGTGTTTCTCAAACTTGGGTCTCCAGCTGTTTTTGGACTACAACTCCCATCATTCCCAGTAGTCAGTGATGATGGGAATTGTAGTCTGAAAACAGCTGGAGACCCAAGTTTCGGAAACATGGCTCTGGATGATAAAATAGGGCACCTTATTTTAAAACAACAGCAACAAAACTCTCATTTGTTATTTTCTGCCACTTGTTGTAGCTGTAGACTTTTCTACCCAGGAGTGGGAAAATACCCTAAATCACCCTCATCCATGCACACAGTTTACTTCCCTTTTGATATCATTGTACTATTATTGCTTTCCCAGGCTGAAATGTAATCAACTCCTTTCTTTCCGACCTTAAAGTTTCCACCTTCTATTTCAAATAAGCTCCTGACATCAGTGCTACCTAGGCAAGATTAATATGACTTTCCTACTTAATATAAATCTTTTGATTTGTTGCTGAACAGAGTGTTCTCCAGTATTGCTATCTAACTGTGAGGGACAGTGTTGTTTATCATTTTGCCCTGGAAGCAGCCATCCAGATCTGGATATTATAGTCCTTTGAATTTAGAAACCATGAAATATAAATGTGTTCCTATCAGGAATAAGCATGAATTAAATTTATAATGTTGGCTTTACATCTGAAGTACCCTTTTTATATTTGCTTCATGTTTGTTTATTTATTTATTAAGAGGAAAGGAAAGAGAGTGGCCTCGAAACAAGCAACAAATTCCAAATTGGGTTTTTTTTTGGGGGGGGGGGAGAAGCTGGGACAGGGAACTACATTCAATATAAAGATACTAATGGAGACCCAGTACATTCTTCTGAACCTAATAGCTCAGTTGGTTAGAGCGTGGTGCTGATGACACCAAGGTCACAAGTTTGATCCCCATATGGGACAACTGCAAATTCCTGCATTGCAGGCAGCTGGACGAGATGATCCTCAGCGTCCCCTTCCAACTCTGTGATTCTGATTCTGCGAAGAATGGAGCAAGTCACTGGCCCATTAGCAATTATCAGGGCCTGCCCTACCATTAGGTAAAGTGAGGCAGTTTCTGGCTGCTTCAAATGAGCTCCCCAGACATTCTCTTCTGTTGTCTCACAGCCTCTCCCCTTAGCCTCAGTGTAGTGGATGACAGTCACCCAGCAACAGTGAGATTCAACTGCTAGTCCAGGGGTCAGTAAACTTTTTCATCAGGGGCCAGGCCCACTGTCCCTCAGACCTTGTGGGGGGCCGGACTATATTTTTTGCGGGAGGAGGAAATGAACGAATTCCTATGCCCCACAAATCACCCAGAGATGCATTTTAAATAAAAGCACACATTCTATTCATGTAAAAACATGCTGGTTCCTGGACCGTCCTTGGGCCAGATTTAGAAGGCGATTGGGCCGGATCTGGCCCTAGGGCCTTAGTTTGCCTACCCATGTGCTAGTCCAATTGGCTTCTATAGGGAGTGTGTGTGTGTGTGTGTGTGTGTGTGTGTGTGTGTGTGTGTACCATGTCATCCTTTGCCTCAGGCAGTAAAATGTCTTGGTCCAGACCTGCCAGTTGCTATCATTCCACTCGCTGGCCATGATCCAGCAATGCAGTCCTGTTCATGCACAATTGGCTGGCTTTATACAGTGTTCCACTGGCCAAAATCTGTAACATTTATGTCTGCACACAAGCGCTTAACTGCAATGGGGGGGGGGGATTAATGTAACGAGCCAAAGTGAGTGGGGGCATTAGCGAAACCTAGAACTGTACATTTCCGTTTGTTGTTCGTACAGTGCACTCCTACCCATGTAAGTTCCATTGACTAAGTGATCTTACTCAGACGTCAGTCTCAAGATAAGCAGGTGGCTTTCCCTACTGCCCAGTCAAAGTGCATATTCTCCACTTGGATGTTGTGCAATGAATAAAAAACATTTTCCTCTTCCAAAACAACTGGTTACATATTGAATGATCCAACACTAATCATACATGGAAAAAATGCATTGAAACTGACTTAAGTCCATTGATGTAATAAAAGGAAGCCTATTGATTTCAACAGATCTACTCTGAGTATGACTTAGTTGGCTATCCCTATTAATATGTGCACATTCTCCAACCCTCTTGTAAAGGATATTGGGGTTGCTTGTGCGTAAAGGGTGCTACTGTTCTAGGCAAGGTAGCCTGGCAAAACCTTTCCCTGGCTGGACAGCCCTTTCTCCATGGCTGTGTCAGTCACTGGCAGAATCCGTCAGTGGGCGTTTCCTGAACTTCTTCCAACATAGAAACTCTTTGACAGCAAGTCTCCTCCTCGCCTCCCTGCGCGGAAGTCTCCTGCGCAGAGTGGGCGTGCCCAACGGAGGTCCTGGGCTCTCCCCGCTGGTCTCTGTGGAAGAGTCTTGGAGCCCTCTCTCCGCAGTTCCCCCTTGCTTCCTGGTGTCACTCCTATTTCCTTCCTCAAAGGAAGTGTTCTCTCTCTCCCCCTGCTGGTCCCTTCTCCTGCATCGTTGGGGAGCCTTACCTCCACTATCGGCTCCGATGGCAGTTCCCTGACACCTCTTGGTGAATGTGCACAATAGCCATCATTTATGCACATTCCCCAGTCAACTCGCATTAAGTATACAAGGCCAAAGATTCATTACTGCCAAAGTTCATCTTATAAAGAAGAAATGGAGAAAGAGAGAGACAGAGAATTTTTTTTTCTGGTTTTCCTCACCTTTCAGAGCAGGATCTAGCGAATCTGGAGATTGCCTGCAGCAAATCTGAGCAGCCATTTGCTCTTCTCACTCTGTCTATTTTATCTCTGTCTTCTCGCCATTTCATCCTGAAGCAGCCGCCAATTGCGCTAGATGTGGAACTAATGTGTTGCCAAAGATGGTGTGAAAAGTCTTTTGAAAAACAGTGAGAACTATTAAATTATGCAATAGTCTCTCCCACTTCCATCCCCAAGAGATTTGACGGAAACTTTATTGCTCGGGGAGTTTGAAAGTGGAATGGACAAGAAAATGGGAAAGAAGAAAAAATTGGTGAGATTTTGCTTTTTGAACAACCGTGTGTGTGTGTGTGTGTGTGTGTGTGTGTGTGTGCGTATAAACACAGAGACTGGTTGCAGGAGATGACAGGATACGGGCCAAGCTAGATATTTGCTGTGTATGTAGCAAGCAGTGACATATATTGTTTTTTATCATTAAATTGACCTTTTTTTCTCCTAAGGCTTCATAGCTGTGGGGTGGAGGGGAAGCATGCTATAATTATGCTGGGGAGGGAAGAGATAAGCCCCCCCCCCTACATGCTGCCTTCCCATACAAACACAAATAGGTTCTTCATCATCATCATGGCTTTTTTAAAGGGGGAGCTCACAGGAACTCAGTTCTGGCATCTCTGAGGTGGGTGCCATTGCCATTCCAAGAGAATGAGGGGGGTGTTCATGGTGAGTTCCAGCACCTCTTTTTCTAGAACAACAACAACAACACAACAACGTTTGGCAAACCCTCACCGTGACCAAATCCTGTCTGCAACCTATGTCCCCACTGTGGAAGGACGTGTGGATCCAGAATTGGCCTCCACAGTCACTTGCGGACTCACTGTTAAGACCGTCTTTCATGGAAGACAATCTTACTCGGCTACGAGTGATCGCCAAGGAAGAAGCAGCATTTGTATACTGCCTTATTCCCATAGATCTCATGTTGTTGTTGTTTAGTCGTGTCCAACTCTTCGTGACCCCATGGACCAGAGCCCACCAGGCACTCCCGTCTTCCACTGCCTCCCGTAGTTTGGTCAAATTCATGCTGGTAGCTTCGAGAACACTGTCCAGCCATCTCGTCCTCTGTCGTCCCCTTCTTCTTGTGCCCTCAATGTTTCCCAACATCAGGGTCTGTCTTTTCCAGGGAGTCTTCTCTTCTCATGAGGTGGCCAAAGTATTGGAGCACTCAGGGCTGATTTCCTTCAGAATGGATAGATTTGATCTTCTTGCAGTCCATGGGACTCTCAAGAGTCTCCTCCAGCACTATAATTCAAAAGCATCAATTCTTCGGCGATTGGCCTTCTTTATGGTCCAGCTCTCACTTCCATACATCACTACTGGGAAAACCATAGCTTTAACTATACGGACCTTTGTTGGCAAGGTGATGTCTCTGCTTTTTAACATGCTGTCTAGGTTTGCCATTGCTTTTCTGGTTCACAACATAAAACCACAATATCAAAAAGACAAAATACATAATAAAAACAAAGACAAAGACAAAGACAACTCAATAATCCCCCCTTATACAACAAATTTTAAATGAGCATCAAATGTCAATTGGCCAAAGGCCTGGTTAAAGAGGAACATTCTTCTCCTAGTGCCTAAAGGTGTATAATGAATTCACCAGCCAAACCTCCCTGGGAAGAGTATTCCACAAACGGGGAGCCACGGCAGAAAAGGCCCGTTCTTGTGCTGCCACACTCTGGACCACTTGTGGAAGAGGCACATGAAGAAGGGCCTACACCAAATTTACCTCAGAGTTACTACAGCTCAAGGATTTTAGTAGCCTAATTTTTTATTTTTATTTTTTTGGCATATTCTTGTTTCTTAATGCTCCTTGTCTTTACACTGGAAGGGCAGGGTATACAGCCTCTTAATTAAAGGAAATAGATGCCGTTGTTAAACAACTGGTTGGGAAGAATGGTACAGCAATAAGCCTAAGCTGTAAAACGTTTAAAAACCTTAAAAACATTTAAAACAATGGAGCTAGAACCATAAAACTTAACTAAAAGCTGGAGGGTTAGATTCATGCTTGTTCATTCACCTTGTTTCTCCTATCATCCGAACAACTGGGAATTTAAAACACCCACACCCACAAATCATCCAGAGATCTGCCATGAGATTACAATCTACCTTCTGTCCACCCCTGGCTTACTGTGCTAAAATAATATTCACGTCTACTTTTGCCTCTGATCCCCATCACCGCTAACATGTGGTCCTCAGAAGCTTTCTCATGAGGGAATGTGGCCCCTCAGTCTCCAAAGGGGTCCTCTACTCTGATTTCACGGCAGCTGGAATAAAATGTGCTTTGGCAGAAGCTTGCATATCTGTTATGTACTGAGTTGAATGGGATCCAAAAGGCAGCAGTCTGATTGGTCCTAGAACAATAGGATTCAGAATGCAGCAGTCTGATTGGTCCTAGAACAATAGGATTCAGAATGCAGCAGTCTGATTGGTTCACAGGAGCCACCCGATCCAGCTCCAGGTGGAAGTGAATCTGCAACCTGATTGGCCTACAGGAGAATCCCGGAATTAGCCAATCACATGGGGCCCATTGTGTAAAGAATGTATATAAAGCAGACATTCTGGGGGAACGTCCATCCCTCCTCATCACTATGAGCTAAATAAAGAGCATGAAATCCACTCTCGATTCTGAGTATATTTCAATATCTTACTAGCCACGCTGTTAAAGCTTTCTCTAAGCCATCTTCTGATACAAACGGAAGCATCACAGAAGTCACCGTTCGCCTGTCATCTAACATCATTTCAGAACGTTCTCCTTGTGCAAAGACGACACAGTAACGCAGATCATAATTTACTGCTTTATAAGCAGTAATGGGCTTTCGCTTTTCCTGGAAGGTTGCCACTTTTCCGGTGGGCAGAGTTCTCTGTGCCCATTAAAGCCGTTTCTGATACGCAGGCGAAGTTTTCCTAGAAACGGAGGGGTAGCGATGGAAATACTTTAACCTGGTGCTTTCTGTCTATTTGGCAAATTATTAAAGTTATAGGTTGTCTGTGGAAAAGAGGTCAGTAACCCTGGCTAGTGTGATGAGATGCAAAGGTGGAGAGGACTCCTTTAATGGTTTGATAAGAGGTTCAGAAGATTGGGAAGAATTTTGTATTGCTATTGCAGGTGAAGGACCAAAAATGGTAGTAACCCAAGTTGAACGCGCCAGAGCACACTTGTTCTACACAAGAATTAGAGGCACAGGACCATCTCTATTGCAGCAGTTTTCGCATTTTGTTCTGGGAGCCCTGGGGTTATTGGAAGCATATCTGGGCTTCTAGAGTAAAGATAAAGGGACCCCTGACCATTAGGTCCAGTTGTCTCGCTTTATTGGCCGAGGGAGCCAGCGTACAGCTTCCGGGTCATGTGGCCAGCATGACTAAGCCGCTTCTGGTGTATAGTGCAAAAAAGTTCACGTTGGGCAACCAATGCCCCCTTTGGTTTCAGATAGTACACAGGCAGACAAGTCTAAAAAGGAGCAAGTGGGTGCCAGTGACAGGTACATATAGCATATGTGAGTATTATGCACACCTGTGCCCTCCTTTGTCCTAATTTTGGGTAATGCAATGCCACTTGTTATGTCCTGAAGTTCTCACCCTGGGCCAGCAGGGGGATACTGTAGATAGTTTTCACTCAGGTCCACATATGCAAATAAAGGATTGAAAGTGACATTCAGTGATTGGATAGTTACAGAAAGTGGTTACAGTTGCGTTGTATTGGAGCTCTATATAAGCAGGCTGGCTGAACCCTTCAGTTCAGTTCTGTTCTGGCCTGTGAATAAACATGAGCTGTTTGAAGAATCGCTGTGTCATCTGATATGTTCACCCACAACTTAATACCACTTTTTTAGCAATGCACCTGCTCCATAGTATTAGCAGAGGCCAAAACCACAGCCCTGTGCATACATATTGCGGCGGGAGGGAGGGAAGTTGCATTAAGTTCTCTGAGGCTTACTTTAGAATAAATATGCACACATCACAAGGTCAGGTCACAAGCTGATTATGGAAAAGAATGTCTTCGGAAAGCCAGTGCAAGCCATTATACTTTTGTTATCTGGGCCCCACTTTGTTTTTATTTTTTTCCTGATAGATTTGAGAGAACGATCAGGAGGTCCAACAGATCGCCATGCACTTAGGCCACTTCTAAGGGACCAGGATTGCTCCTGTCATCTGTTTGATAAATGCCACATTCTGCCACCAGCCATCGCCTTTGAAAAATGCACACGGGTTATAACCTATTTGGAAAAGTACCGCAAAACCATCCGTTTGCCATGTGGTGTACGCACTCTCTCTCTCTCTCTCTCTCTAACCCTGACACCTGTAAAGCATAAATTATCTCCCACTCATCAAGCTGCTACCAAAGAAGAGGTATAAGTTGCATCGCAACCTATGCAATTTGCAAGTTACTTCTTGAAAAATAAATCTTATTGATCATAGCAATCCCCAGGAGAAGAAAGGTGCGAAGGCAGCAACAGCTCTAAGGCAACGTTGTGGCTTCTGGCATTTCCTTAATGCTTCTACACGTTTTTAATTCATCAAGGTCACAATGACCTAATTTTGCCACCGCCCGATGAAAACGTAAGTGGGATGTGTTAATTAATAATCACACCAGCAATGAGCAGGCGAGAAAAGTTGTGTAGAGTTGCTGTTTTCTATGTTTTTTCCCCTCAGTATGTAGGTTTCATATGCCACCTGCTGGGCAAATCACAGTATATTGTTCCCAACAGTACAAATCTTAATTTTAATTCTTAACACCCCGCCGCCCTTGGTATTACTGTTGTCGATTTCTGTGATATCAGGTTTATTTACGCATGTATACAGACAAGAGCAGGATACGAAAGGTCACAGCACTAATATTCCATCAGACCCCATCAGATTTCAAGAGCGGAGGCACCTAAGCAATAGCTTTGGGTTATCTTGGAGACGAAGCATTTACTCAGACCTCTGTTTGCCTCGCCCAGGAAACCCCATGCTTTGGTGCTGAACAAACAGTAATCAGGTTTTCCACCGATTGCTGTTTGTTCCAATTTAGTGCTCAAGAGTGGGTTCTCCGGGAGAAAGCAGAAGGGCAAGGGCAAAACGGCTCGGACCTTTGCCTAGAAAGCACAAGACAAGCGGAAAGCTGCTCGGAGCCATGTTTGCAGGCCCATCATAAGCGGCAGTGTGGATGAGCCCTAAATTAGGTCTTTGTGTCACTTTGCCAGGGCAGTTTCAACACTGCCAGGCCCATTAGTTCCCTCTCACCCACAAGCATTTTGCTCACCTCCAGCTAGGGGAGGGGGAAAGTAAAAGCATCTTCATGATGAAACATTTAGGTACCAGGCAAATACTTGCCTCTTCAACCAGGCCTTTGGCTGATTAACATCTGATACCCTGTTAAATGGGACGTGGGTGGTGCTGTGGGTTAAACCACAGAGCCTAGGACTTGCCGATCAGAAGGTCGGCGGTTCGAATCCCCGCGACGGGGTGAGCTCCCGTTGCCCAGTCCCTGCTCCTGCCAACCTAGCAGTTCGAAAGCACATCAAAGTGCAAGTAGATAAATAGGTACCGCTCCAGCAGGAAGGTAAACGGCATTTCCATGCGTTGCTCTGGTTTGCCAGAAGCGGCTTAGTCATGCTGGCCACATGACCCGGAAGCTGTACGCCGGCTCCCTCAGCCATGAGCGCTGCAACCCCAGAGTCGGCCAAGACTGGACCTAATGGTCAGGGGTCCCTTTACCTTTACCCTTTTAAATATGTTGGGGTGTGGGGTTAATAGGTTTGTTTTGGTTCTTGTTTTTATTATGTATTTTGTGTTTTTTATCCAGTATTTTTTGGTTGTGAACCGCACTGAAGGGCGGTATACAAATTTAATAATTAAATAATGATAGTAATAATAACAATAATAATTCCAGGAGGATCTCCACCTGTTTATTTTCTGTGGCATTTTGTTGCCCTGGCTTACATTACAAAGCAAATGCTTCACAGACCCGGCTAGGTGTATTTTGCAAAACAAAGAATCTGGTTGTGACCATTTCAACACTCCCTTTCTGCTGCGGAATCCCCTCTTAGGGCTTAAGATCCCAGGACTGAAGCGGACCCCCAAAATCTGTTTAGGTTAACCCCAGTTTCATTATATATCATCCTTGGGAAGCAGAGCTTTTTTCAGCTGGAGTACCTGTGCGTGCCATTCCAAGAGAATAAGAGAGAAGTTCATGGTGAGCTGCAGCTGATTTTTATGTAAGTTCTCTTATCCCATTTTTAAAGGCTTCTGGTTGTATCTCGTGTTTTTAATAGTTTGCAAACCACCCTGAGGACTTTGGCCATGAGCGGCGTGGAAAAGCAACTAACAAATTTTATTTTTGCCTATTGTTTCCTTTTTCTTGCTTTATTTCCTCCCTCCTCCTCTCTTGCAGCTGTTCCAGCGGCTTGAATATTTTGCTCCCTATTTCACCCGCAAATCCATCCACTACTAGCTCCAGCCGGCTAACCCAAGTGAGAAAGAAGCTCGTTGCCACTTATTTAAGACGCAACCTGGGAAAGGGTGCTGCAATCGAAAGGAAATAGCAGGGCAGCAGCGTCACCGCGCGGCTGAAAAGAGAAAACTCAAAATAACTCCAAATATCTCTCTCTCTCTGTGATTTTCTCTCAGGGGCTGGAGAGAACTGCCCGATGCAAACACTGGAGTATTTCAGAATTTTAATATATCTGCAATTGTCCACACCGCGCAGTTTCTAACTCAAACTTATTTTCATTTTGGTTTTATTTCTTTAAATGAAAAAAATGTATCGCCAGGGAGTGCCAAATTCAAGGCGATCTCTTGTGCATTGCCAAAACAAGAAAGAAGAGGAAGTACATAATTCCCCAAATAGGGCACTGATTTGCAGTGCATTTGCGCCCTCAGTTTTCTAGCTACAGTTCAGGTACCGTGCAAATTTAGGAATGAATGGCTAAAATTCCTGCATCAGATAATATTGTGCTTTGAAAGCATATTATTATTATTATTATTATTGCTCCGTATTATTATCTATTTCGTGGGGGGGGGTTATTTGTAATGTGAGATTTGAACCGCCCTAAGATCTACAGATGAAAGGCGGTATGCAAATTTAATCAATAATCGATAATAATATTAAGTAAAACCTGAAACAGTATCCCCCTTTCCTAGTTTGGGTGCTGCCTTTTATATTTATTCTTCAAAGGGGAGAGGGCACACCCGTGCACGTTTCCCATTGTTTGCAATGTTACCGCCGCACACACACACCCCCAAAAAAACCCCAGGGGGGAAATGTTTTCCAGTGTGAACCCGGAAGCTTGATCACTGCGTGTATGTGCGCGTCTCTACCATTATCAACTCTATGGAGGGGAGCGGGAAAAGGAACGCGAGCGGGAGGGGCGAAAGCGGGCTGCGCGTTAGCGCGCAAAATAAAAAACGTGAGGAGGTGGGGCAGGGAGCCGCCCGATCCCGGCGGGGAAGGGCAGCCAATCGCGGGCCGCCAGCGTAGGAGGCGGGACCAAAAGAATAAAGAAAAAAAAAATACGAAGTTTGTGGCGGTGGGCGTGGCTTTGTAGGGCCCCGCCTCCTCTCCTGTTCGTATGTGCGCGCAGCTTTGGCGCCTCTCAGGTAAGAGAGAGAGAGAGGAAGTGGGCGCGCGCGGGAAAAAGAGAAAGAGAGAGAGGGAGGGGAGGGGTGGGGTGTCGCGTGCCGGGTCCGTTGCTCCAGAGCGCGGGAATTCGAGGACGGACTCTGGCGGGAACTGTCTGGCTGAGGGCGCTAGGAAGGGGAAGCTCAGTCCAGTGTGCATTTGCTTTAAATGAAACCGAAACCAGGCACAGAGAAATTAATAAAAGACCCACCGGATGTCAAAGAGAAAAACAATTATCAGACTTTTACTACTACTACTACTACTAATAATAATAATAATTTTTATTTATACCCCTCCCTCCCCAGCCAAGGGCTCAGGGCGGCTAACAAGCAATAATAAAAACAAGTTGAATGAATACAACTTAAAAACAAGATTAAAATACAACATTAAAATATTGAAACAGTAAAATGTTAAAATGCAGCCTCACCACAGGAGGAGAAAGGAAAAAGAAAGACATCTGAAGGCAGCCCTGTTTAGGGGAGCTTTTAATGTTTACAGTGGTGCCACGCAAGACGAATGCCTTGCAAGATGAAAAACTCGCTAGACGAAAGGGTTTTCCGTTTTTTGAGTCGTTCCGCAAGACGAATTTCCCTATGGGCTTGCTTCGCAAGACGAAACGTCTTGCGAGTTTGTTTCCTTTTTCTTAAAGCCGCTAAGCCGTTAATAGCCGCTAAGCCACTAAGCTGTTAATAGCCGCTAAGCCGCTAATAGCCGTGCTTCGCAAGATGAAAAAACCGCAAGACGAAGAGACTCGCGGAACGGATTAATTTCGTCTTGCGAGGCACCACTGTAATAGACTTCTATTTTAATATTCTGTTGGAAGCCGCCCAGAATGGCTGGGGAAACCTAGCCAGATGGGCGTGGTATAAATAATATGTTGTTATTATTATTATTATTATTATTATTATTATTATTGCCTTCAAGGTGGCGTCTGTAGTTTTAAAGGCAGCCACGGCCAGGAGTGTCTCTGAGCATGTGGTGAAAGCTGAGGAAAGCTCCAATGGCCGGCACTTCCTTACTCCACTCCCCACAGATTCCCTTATTGTTTTTTCATATATTTAGTCCACCGCTTGATTTTTTAAAAAAATAAAAGCTCAAAAGAGGTTTCCAGAAGACAAAAGCAAGTGAAACCAGCAGAAATTCGCAACCTTACATTTTACAACCCCTTGTGTCCCTAATCTGCCCTGTGTTCCTCTAAAGAAGGGCTGTATATAAATTTAAGAGATAAAAAAAGTATAAATGTTTTAAAACACACAGAAAAAGTTAACATCCTAAAGCAGATTACAATCCGCTCAGCTTTCTAAGGTAGGCTTGTCAACAGGAATCTTAGAATCATAGAGTTGGAAGGGACCTCAAGGATCATCTAGTCCAGCCCCCTGAAATACAGGAATCTCAACTAAAGCATCGATGACAGATGCCCATCCAACTTCTGCTTAAAAAGTGTAGGAATCTAGGATGAATAGGGAGGAAGGACTTCTTTTTTGCTTCCAGTGGGATGATGTAATTTTATGTTTTGCTTGTTACAGATGCTTTGCATTTTGGTTGTGAGCTGCCCTGGGGAACTGAAAATGGTGGGAAAGGCAAAAAATGCAAAAGGCACGGCCAGGCCAAGCTAAAAACCTAATCACGACCCGTTCGGGCTTACCAAGCGAGTCTCACAAAGCAGTTTGCATTAATACATGTATAAAAATAAACCATCCGTTTTGAGAAGTTGTGTATAAATCAAACAAACACAATGGGAAAATAATTGTTTTGAAAGCAAGGTCATTTATTTAAAGAAGTGGGATTCTGGCTGGGTTCTAGATAGAGTAGTAAATGAAGGTTGAGCTGGAATAATGGTTGTAAGGGTTCAGATGGCCTGTCTGCAGGCCTTAATTCGAACTCCCTGGAGTGGGCTATTGGTGCCGGGACACAAAGGTATAGTAACAGAGAAAAGGTTGCCTCCGAACGTGTGCAGAGTTCTCTGTCACTGCTGAGAATCCATAAATGTTGCCTCACTTTTTTACAATTGTATAAAAGGCCTCTAAGTTGAGTGAAGGCCTTCTGGAAAGGTTTGGGCCTTGGTACTTTGGGGGGGGGGGAGTCTGTGCTGTAATTAATTATTTTAAAATTTATGCTCAGTTTATTTTATTCCTCGTGTCATTTGTTACAGAATGTCTATTGTCCCTGTTTTATCTTGCAAGTTTTAAGTAAGAATTGAGCTGAACTTTAAAAGGAAACATGTTGGATGTTGTATCAGCTGAATGGTGGTTGCAGGGATTAAGAACATAAGAAGAGTTGCTGGATCAGGCCAATGGCCCATCTTTCCCAGCATCCTGTTCTCACAGTGGCCAACCAAATGCGTGGGAAACCTGGAAGCAGGAACTGAGTGAAACAGCACTCTCCGCTCCTGTGATTTCCAGCAAAGACTCTCCTCCCTGGAAGAGAGGGGAGTGGTTGTGGGCGGGAGCCTGAGCTCCGCCCCTAGCAGGGGGCATTAGCCCCCTGCCTCCTCCTCTCACCTGGCTGGCGCCCACGCCCCTCGACAGGCACCCAACCAGGTGCCTCTGAGGGGGCGTGTACAGCAGCCTTTTGCTGCAGCGCCAGCCTCTCCTCGGCCTCATTCTTCTCCGTCGTCCCGTCGCGAGTCACCCACCCTCCACTCCCTTTGAGCTCAATGTCTTAGTTCATTGGCCTTGCTATGGACCTTAGGTTGGTCGCCCTGGTTGTCCAGGGGGCCTGGTAGGAATTTTTCCATTTGGCATTAGGCCTTTTGGTTTTTTCGCCTACCTCATAGCAATCGTCACAGCTTTTGTGGTATTGGTGGGTAGGTTAGGCATTGGAATAATGTGTTGTGGTGTGTCGAAGGGCTAGGTGTGGCCATCGCCTATGCCTTCAATTTTTGGGTATTCCGTTAAAGGAATCTGGCGGTCGTGTACTCTGTCCGATGCCTGCTTGGCGGGAGGCCATGGCACAACCGTCTGTGACACCAGGGGAGAGCCTATAGTTGGATTAGCATCAACAGGCTCCACATACTGGTGAATAAACCCCCTTGTTTTAGACATCCAATGCCTAAGCCAATACCTTTTCACTGCTGTAATCAATAAAGTTGTGGCCTTTTCTTGCCCATTAACCTTACATCACGTGTCCTTGCGTATTCATTTCACATGGCGGGGGTCGGGTCCTCGAACCACAACTGGCAATCAGAGACATAGTTTCTCTGACAGCAGAGGCAGAAGATAGACATTGTGGCTAGTAGCCACTGATAGCCTTATCCTCCCATTATTATTTTCCGATCTTCATTCAAAGCCATCCAGGTTATTGGCCATCACTGCCTCCTGTAGGGTCAAGTTCCATAGTTTATAGTTTTGAGAGCCAGTGTGGTGTAGTGGTTAAGAGCGGTAGTCTCGTAATCTGGGGAACCAGGTTCGCGTCTCCGCTCCTCCACATGCAGCTGCTGGGTGACCTTGGGCTAGTCACACTTCTCTGAAGTCTCTCAGCCCCACTCACCTCACAGAGTGTTTGTTGTGGGGGAGGAAGGGAAAGGAGAATGTGAGCTGCTTTGAGACTCCTTAAAGGGAGTGAAAGGCGGGATATCAAATCCATACTCTTCTTCTTATGCGCTACTAGGAGAAGGATTTTCTTCTGTTTTTCCTGAATCTTCCAACATTCAGCTGACTTCAAAAGAGCAGGTTTTTTTATTTTAAAAATTGTATTTATTTTGATATTTAGGAGCTCACACTTAAGAAATACTTAGCCCAATGAAGCATGGAGAGGTACAAAGCGGGAGAGTGACAATGAGTGTGAATCAGCCATTTTCTGTTTTGTAATCAATTTAATTTTTAAAATTGTTTTTAATTAGATTTTGTAATTAATTTAATTTGTAATTAATTAATTTCTCTAATCATTGTCCGTTTCTGGCAGGAAATGCCACCACAGCAGCTGATTCGGAACTTTCACTTTGAGCTGTATGCAATTCTTAAAATAGAAGATTTGCATTAACTGAAATAGGCTTCTCAGCACTTTCACCCTTATCTCTTCCTTAATTTTGTGGTCGTGTGTTTTCAAATATTTGCTAGCTGATTTCACTTGGTGTGGAGAAAGAGGAATCTGATGCAAGTGAGCTCATTTTACAGAGATTTACAGCAGTATAGGTCGGCTGCGACGGTATTATTTTAAAACATTGCTTATAAGGTTCCACTGCCTCTGCAAGATAAAACAGAAGAGATTTTTCAACTTCCCCACAATTTAACTTGTTAAATTTAAGTCTCAGGTTAGGAGAATCCCACTTTCTATTTTTGCGGGGGGGGGGGGGGGATTTATTATCCAAACCTGCAGTTCCCTGAATTCACAACTACATTTTGATTTGATTTCTTAGTAAGTCCTTATGGAACCAAATTCCGAAAACAGAAGATATGAAACGAGGAGAAATGCAAGAGCAAAAGAACCGGTAGCCAAATCTCGGATTGACTGGCAGCGAACTAAGGGAAGATGTATATTGTTTGATAGCGAGGAAGAGAGTGATGAAATTACATCAGCATCAGAAAAAGAACTTGAAACCAGTTCAGATGATGATTCAAATGAGAGAGAGAAAGGTGAACCCATACACAATGAGGATAAAGATGAAACTTCGGTTAACGCAGGTGGCCTTCCAGATGTTGAGACAGGTGGTGATTGTGCAGCAGGAGAGGACGTAGATGAAGAAAGCATCAACCTTGTGAAACGCAAGAGGTCTCGGAGAACCGTACTGTATGACAGCGATGATAGTGACAATAGCGACATTGTTAGGAAAGTGTTTGCCAAACGCAGTTGCATAATCGATGAGAACGACTTGTCCGCTGAACGCACATCACCTGCAGAAAAAGAAGCAAAGAGAAAACAAGGCAGGCTAATGAAACTGCAGGAACTGTCCCGACGGCAATCTACTCGAGCCTCCGGCCTCAGTGAATGTCATGAGGTACATTTTTTATTCATTTGCAGAATGTATCGTCGTGCTTGCTGTTCTCGTGCAGATTTGCTGTGCTCGTGAGAACTTTCATTGGGAAATGCTAAAAGTAAAAAAGGAACTGCTGCTACTTATTGCAGGAACTTATACAGTATACTACTAGGCCCAGTCCCTGAACCAGAAATAATCTTGACTTGGCTCTGGTATTGTTATGGCAACAACTTTACTGAAAACAGGAAGGTGACTGCCTTGCATTTTGGCTTCTCTCTACTTCCCAAGCTAGGACAAGTTATCTGAAATTGTACAGGCACCTTTTTACATCAAGGCAGTGATGCCAATTCAATTGTTGAAAGTAGCCATGGTCTATTACCCTACCTTGGGTGGTAATGGGTGTTTGGGAGTGGTTTGCCAGTGCTTTTAAAAGTGTGTGTGTATAAAATATGCTTCAGACCACTTGAAGCATGTGTTGTGTTGAGCTCTTTCAATTAATTTTGTTTGATTTGCTCATTGCAGAAAGCTGAAAGTCTGTAAATTTTGTTAATAAGCCTGATTTGAAATGAGGGTTGAATAATTTCGACTGCAAATATATGAAATGATCTGGACCCTGCACTCATCCTCTGATGCCCTTCTTCATGTGCCTCCTCTGCAAGAGGTCGGGAAGGTGGCAACATGAGAACCAGCCTTTTTTGCACTGGCTTACCGTTTGTGGAATGCTCTCACCAGGGAGGCTTGCCTCACTCCTTTATTACGTATCTTGAGGCGCTGGGTGAAAATGTTCCTCTTCTCCCAAGCCTTTGGCTGATTAAACAATTATGGCCTTTTAAACTGGGGTTGGGGGTATTTTTTTGTTTGTTATTATGTTATATAATTTTGTGTGTTTATATTCTAAACTGCCCTGTGATCCTTGTATGATGGGCAATATGGAAAGTTAGTTATTAATAATAATATGTTATGGTAACACAAATGAATTTAAGTAAAGGATTCAAATAAGCCTCTGCTTCTTAATGTCACTAGGATTCTGAAGAGAATGTGATAATAGAAGATGATTCTTCCCATTCATCTCTCACACCTGCTGAAATCAGTGATGCATCTGAGGTTGACAGCATGAAAGATTTCATAGTTGAGGAGGAGGAGTTGGAACAAGAAAACTCTGAGGAAGACAAGAGCCAGTCACAAAAGAAAAAGCAAGCTATGTCAGGCACATTGCTGCAGAAGTGCTTTCCATACTGTAAGGTTAAAATAAAAATCCTGTAAACATCATTTATGTAGTGTCACAATACAATATTTATTAGAGCCCCACCAAACATTATTTTTTCCATGTAGGTAACTCATGTAAATCATCAGTCTGACAACCATACTGATATTTTTATTTCTTACAGTGGCCCATGTTGATCATTTTGTCCATTTCCAAAGAGTTGTAAAGGCGTTTCTCATCAATGCAGTTGACAATAACTTTTTGATGTCATTATATGGTAAGCAAATGTGGATTTTCTTAACCAAAAGACTTTTTAATCACCTTTTAAAATTACTATTGAAGCAAATAAGTGTGTTACTATACGTAGCTTTGTGAAACTAACCAAGCATATGATAATTTGATTTCCTTCTCTTTCCAACAGAGGGGAGAAGACAAAAGAAGTATGCAAAAGAAATGTTGACTTCCCTTCGCTTCTTCGACAATGATTTTGTTCGACCTCGTCTTGACAATTTAGTGGCGAGAAGTCGCTGGACAGAAAAATATACGGTATTGGGGTGTTGTTCAATGTTCAATGTTCTTATAAATGACTCTGATGAGGTGGTGCCTTTCAGATGCGCAGATGGCTTGAAGCTGATAGGGATAGCTAACACCATGTTATAGAAGATAGCATCAAAGTGATACTGACAGGCTGGAACACTGGACTGAAAACTGATGGGAATTGGAAGAGGATGTATTAATTATATCTACTTCTCTATAGACCCATGTATGTGGGTTAACAAACAAACAAAGGAATATGACTGCAAACCTGTATTCAAAGTGCAGGGCTTAGCAGACTCTCCGATGGGGAAAACCACTGAGCCTAGGGCTTGCCAATCGGAAGGTCGGCAGTTCGAATCCCCGCAACAGGGTGAGCTCCCGTTGCTTGGTCCTAGCTGTTGCCAACCTAGCAGTTCAAAAGCACGTCAAGTGCAAGTAGATAAATAAGTACTGCTCCGGCGGGAAGTTAAGCGGCGTTTCCGTGTGCTGCTCTGGTTTGCCAGAAGCGGCTTAGTCCTGCTGGCCACATGACCCGGAAGCTGTACGCCGGCTCCCTCGGCCAATAAAGCGAGATGAGCACCGCAACCCCAGAGTCGGCCATGACTGGAGCTAATGGTCAGGGGTACCTTTACCTTTAAACCTTTTCTTTATCCTGTGTCAGCTGTGTGCAGCAGCAGACTTCCTTCCGCCTGTCTGTGCAGTTAATAGACAACACACTGAAATAAGTTTGTAATTTTTTTACTTACAGATTTAAGGTATCGGTTATGCATTGTACTATGTGGCAACAATGGAAATTGCAGACAAAAATATTATTGGGTAGAACTAGAACAATGTTGCTATTGCGAGGCACGTCCTCCTTCCATGGCTCACATTGTGAAGGAAGAGAACGAGGAAAGGAAGAGAAGGAACACGTCACTTCCTCGCAGGGGGTGAGGGGGCAATGACCTAACTGAGCCTACTCTAGAAATTAAGAGCTCTGTGGTCCTTAACCAAGCAGTTGAAATTAAACAGATAAATATATGAATGTTTAGTATTGTTGAATTGCAATAGTTGATTCTGTAGAACAAGTGACCAGCAAAATTTCCAACCGGATATCTTTTTTCCAGAAACGGGTGGATAGTTATCCTGACATCCGCATAGTTAATGGAATTGGAGAGCACCGTTCCTGTCAGGCCTGTGAACTGCAGAGGCACTGTAGGTTCACAGTGATTCTGTCAGGGAAATCATATGATTGTGAGACAATGCAAGTAGACGACTTCATGTCACATGACAAGCAGGTAAATTTTGTTCCCAGACTACAAAACTGCTAAGAACCAAAAAGTTAAAATGCATTGCATTATTTTTTTGTGTGTGAGATGTTGATGTTAATATCTTTTAGCCCCATGCTTCTTTTTAGTCTACTTTTGGGTAATGGGTTTTTGGCAGTGGTTTCAAAGATTTCTGTTGCTTGTATTAGTGGCTAAGTATATAATACTTGAAAATCCCAGAGAAATTTCCTCTATAGGGGGGGTTGCAGTGATTTTTAGGAAGTCATTAGTTTGCACCAGGCGTCCTATTGGGAAGACCCAGTTTTCTGAGTGCATGTTCTGGAAGTTGGGCAATAGGGGCAGTACAGGATTCCTTTTGGTGTACCGACCTCCCCGCTGCACCAAGGATTCCCTGCCCGAGCTGCTTCAGGTCGTGGCGGATGTTCTCCTGGAGACACCTAGCTTGGTCGTCCTAGGGGATTTTAACATCCATGCCGACACGACCTTACAAGGGGCCGCTCGGGACTTCGTGGAAAGCATGGCCTCCATGGGGCTGTCCCTGAATAAGTCTGGCCCAACCCATAGCCACGGACATGCCTTGGACCTGGTGTTTACCTCTATGGATGTTGGTGATCTGACACTAAGTAAAAGCGAAACGAAAGAAGTGCCATGGTCAGATCACTTCCTGGTGCAACTGGACTTCTCTGCGACCCATCCCCTCTGCAGGGAGGTGGGACCAATTCGGATGGTCCGCCCCCGCCACTTAATGGATCCAAATGGTTTCCAGAGAGTGGTAGGGGATGCTTTATCCCATGTTGATGGCCTTTCAGCTGATTCCCTGGTGGCCCACTGGAATGTGGAGTTAACCAGGGCTATTGACTGTTTGGCTCCGAAGCGCCCTCTCCGATTGCATGGAGCCCGGACAGCCCCGTGGTTTTCCACGGAGCTGAGGGCAATGAAACAATCGTTGAGACGGCTAGAGCGCCGGTGGCGGATAACTCATTCCGAATCTGACCGGACACAGGTTAGAGCTCAACGTCGAGCCTACCAAGTGGCAATAGCGATGGCGAAGAAGAATTTCTTCACCGCCTCTATTGCATCTGCAGAAAACAGCAGCAGGAGACTTTTTCAGGTGGTTCACAATTTAGCGGAACCACCTGCAACATCGGGGCCCAGTACGGGCCACATGTTCTCCTGCAATGATTTTGCAAAGTTTTTTGCAGATAAAATCGCTCAGATTCGGGAAGAAGTAGACTCCACCGTGGGAGCAGGGCCGGGGCGGGAGAGTGCTAGAGTTCTGTCTAGTCAAGTTGAGTGGGATCAATTCCAATCTGTTACTGCCGAGGATGTGGACAGGCTGCTTGGACGAGTGAAACCAACCACCTGTCTCCTGGATCCTTGCCCATCCTGGCTTATAAAAGCTAGCCGGGAAGGACTGGGCAATGGGCTTCGTGGGGTGGTGAATGCTTCCCTCCGTGAGGGAGCCTTCCCAGACCCGCTGAAAGAGGCGGTTATTAAACCGCTTCTTAAAAAACCATCTTTAGATGCGGCCACGATGGCCAACTATCGCCCAGTCTCAAATCTTCCATTCTTGGGCAAGGTGATTGAGCGAGCGGTTGCCGAACAACTCCAGGCACGCCTGGAAGAAGCGGACCATTTGGATCCCTTCCAGTCGGGATTCAGGCCTCATCATGGGACTGAAACTGCCTTGGTCGCACTGGTTGATGATCTCCGGCGGGCTAGGGACAAAGGTGAGAGCTGTTTCCTAGTTCTGCTGGATCTCTCAGCGGCGTTTGATACCATCGACCATAACATCCTTCTGGACCGTCTTCAGGGGCTGGGAGCTGGAGGCACTTATACAGTGGTTCCGCTCCTTCCTCCTGGGCTGGGTTCAGAAAGTGGTGGTGGGGGATGAGTGTTCAGACCCCTGGGCCCTCACTTGTGGGGTGCCTCAGGGTTCAGTCCTCTCCCCCATGCTTTTCAACATCTACATGAAGCCGCTGGGAGAGATCATCAGGGGATTTGGGCTGGGTGTTCATCAGTATGCAGATGATACTCAGCTCTACCTCTCTTTTAAATCAGAACCAGTGAAGGCAGTGAAGGTCCTGTGTGAGTGCCTGGAGGCGGTTGGAGGTTGGATGGCGGCTAACAGATTGAGGTTGAATCCTGACAAGACAGAAGTACTGTTTTTGGGGGACAGGATGCGGGCAGGTGTGGATCCTGGTCCTGGTCCTGAATGGGGTAACTGTGCCCCTGAAGGACCAGGTGCGCAGCCTGGGAGTCATTCTGGACTCACAGCTGTCCATGGAGGCACAGGTCAAATCTGTGTCCAGGGCAGCTGTTTACCAGCTCCATCTGGTACGTAGGCTGAGACCCTATCTGCCTGCAGACTGTCTCACCAGAGTGGTACATGCTCTGGTTATCTCCCGCTTGGACTACTGCAATGCGCTCTACGTGGGGCTACCTTTGAAGGTGACTCGGAAACTACAACTAATCCAGAATGCGGCAGCTAGACTGGTGACTGGGGGCGGCCGCCGAGACCATATAACACCGGTCTTGAAGGACCTACATTGGCTCCCAGTACGTTTCCGAGCACAATTCAAAGTGTTGGTGCTGACCTTTAAAGCCCTAAACGGCCGCGGTCCAGTATACCTGAAGGAGCGTCTCCACCCCCATCATTCTGCCCGGACGCTGAGGTCCAGCGCCGAGGGCCTTCTGGCGGTTCCCTCATTGCGAGAAGCAAAGCTACAGGGAACCAGGCAGAGGGCCTTCTCGGTAGTGGCGCCCGCCCTGTGGAACGCCCTTCCAGCAGATGTCAAAGCGATAAACAACTACCTGACATTCAGAAGACATCTTAAGGCAGCCCTGTTCAGGGAAGTTTTTAACGGGTGATATTTTACTGTATTTGTGGTTTTTATGGAAGCCGCCCAGAGTGGCTGGGGAGGCCCAGCCAGATGGGCGGGGTATAAATAATAAATTATTATTATTATTATTATTATTATTATTATTATTATTATGAACAAGCTGATCATTATGATATCCTTAAAACTACATTCTATCAAGAAGTATATAGCAAGCTTTACTAAGAATAATTGATGTCTATATGCTAATTAATATACTTGCAAATAATAATCCTGACATAAATTTTGGGGTAATTTTATTTTTTTTTTAATTAGATTCATCTTCTCTGTGTGTATATCTAGATACATAGTGTCAACAAGATAGTTCAGGTGGTTAGATCATGGCGCTGATAATGCCAAGGCTGCAGGTTTGATCCCTATATGGGGCAGCTGTATATCCTTGCATTGCAGGGGGTTGGATGAGATGATCCTCAGGGTCTGAGTTCCAACTCTACAGTTCTATCTGTTAGAGAGACCAAGGCTTATGGTATAACAGTAACTTGTATACTTGGCATATTATTTATCTGTGAAAAATTATCCCTAAACCTTGATCTTCAGAATTCCCTATAAATCGACAGTGCTTGGGTTGGTTTGACTATATGTGTAAACTGATCAATGGTTTATCTGACTTCATATATAAACCAAGTAGATAGTCTTAGATAGTTGTACAAATAAGCTAAGCATGGGAACTGAATTGGTGCACTCCAGAGGCTTTGATTTTGCAATGTGAGAATTATATACTTCCAGGAGTATTCGGTCAAACTCCAGTGGTGTGTTGACAACATCTGTTGTACATATGTGCAGTTTTAATTGGGCTAGTGTACCTGTGGGGCTCCTAATTTCATATTCCCTAACTTTCTCAAGCAGAGTGACTCTTTAGATTTACACTGGTGTGACTGTTCTACTGTATAAACCTAGGCTTTGCAGTGTTTATGTTCTATAACCAGGGTTTTTTTTAAAAAAAAATATTCCCTTGCAATTCAGCTAGTGTTGAACAGGGTATGCTTTGTGAATTACAGGTAATAAGTGCATACCAACAAAGATTTAATCCTTTTAATTTATTATTTCAAACATTTCGCAGCCCCAGTGGCACCGGTATTAGAACTGATTAAAGCAAGTGATCACCTCTGTGCCTTCCTGAATTGACATTCTTAGGGTAGCAGTGGGGAAAAAGGGTCAGTTTTCATTTATGCCAGTGATGCCTTTGGAAAAGTGGCGAGTGTGGAAGTTAGATTCAGTTAGATATCGATAAATGTCCTGCTCAGGTTTTGTCATACCTTACTTGTTTAATTGATGAGACTATTGCATTGCCCATTATTGCCCAAGACCTGCCCAGTAAAAGAGCTTTCCTTTTAATAATACAGGCGTTGGAGATTGGCATTGTGTGTAAAAACCGTACTGAAGCTTATCACAACCTGAAACATTTTAAATACAAGCTGTATCAGAATTGCTGCTCTCTAATGACAAGCAATGGATGCCAGGATGCACCAGTCAAAGATACAGTGTACAGAGTTTTCACACAGCAGAATAATGGAGGCTGGATTAAAAAGGTAAAGTAGAACTGATTGTACATAAATTCTATTGCTTTGAAAGCAGGGGAAATTAATGATCAGTACAGCACTTAGTATTTTGTGGACAGAACTGTAGGCCATTCAGGTGTGGAGGGTGAAGAAAGTAAGAGGGTAAATTTAAGTGCTCATAAAGTGCAGTTTCAGGAAAAGTTGACTGAAAGTAGCTCCTGCTTTGAAATTAGTCCAGCTGTACCTCCTATAATGATTAATGTGATCATATTTCTGCAGGGAATATATTTACCAACATAATAATTACCCGATGCCATGATCCTAGAAAGCAATCCCTGTTTTTAAACCAATGAGATTTTGTTTAAAAGACTACAGAAGATTCTGGACTTGTTTCCAATATTGTTAGTGTGTCATTTTGTGATTAGGCAGTGAACAAAAGGATAAAATGAGAGAGGGAGCCTTGCATAGAGGTTGCTGCATCCTCTCTGATCCTGGCAACTGTGCCACTTTGTTCAGACTCCTTGCTAGGCTTTATTTAACCTGCTAAAAGTATGCCATCCTGCTGCTTTCACTACTTCAGCAAATTTAAAGACTAGAGTACAGCAGTTTGCTTTTTAAAAAGCTTTCTATAGCAGACAGCTTTATATTATTCAAAGAAAAAAATTCCTAGGGGGTCAAGATTACTCCTTTCTGGGAGAATTTTAAGACCAGCTGTAGCAGGTATTGCAAAAGGTATATTTAGATCAATATAGGCAGGTGTGGGATTTGTCTTGCATGAGGCTCATCAATAAAGTTTCCAAGAGAGCATGACTTACATCCCTTTCACACTTGTATACAAGGCATAATTTTGACAGGTGCAATCTTGTGTGATGGAAAGAAGATGTTACTATCAAAATTGTGCACTGTGCTGCTGTTAAAGCGAGGAATTCATTCGTGATCTGAAACCAATATACTGAAACCAGTATAGAAGCTAGGTTGTTGACTGGGACATCCCACTGCCAACATGCAGTATAAGGTTTCTGCTGAGGGAGCTGCACTGGCTGCCAATAGGCTACCACAGGCATAGGCAAACTCGGCCCTTCAGATGTTTTTTGGGACTACAAGTCCCATCATCCCTTGCTAACAGTACCAGTTGTCAGGGATGATGGGAATTGTAGTCCCAAAACATCTGGAGGGCTGGGTTTGCCTATGCCTGGGCTACCAGGTGCAATTCAAGGATTTGCTTTTAGTATTTCAACATTTTGGGACCAGATTACCTAAGGGAACACCTTGCCACATCCATCCCTGCTGAGAAACTGCGCTCCTCAGTTGGGGCACTACTAAGAGAGAAGTACCTAGCATTTTGACATTTTGGTGGCTTTTGAAATACATATTTGTTCTAAGAAGGCTTTCCCTGAAGTGTGGCCCAATCATTGTGTGGAATAATAATTCTACAACTGTATAAATGGGTTTGCTGCTTTTAGTTTACTGGGTTTCTAATCTTTTTTTTATTACTGCACATTGCTTCAGTAACTTTTTAATTGGTTTATAAGTGTGCAAATGAAATTTAAAAGGAACATAAAAAGTTCCACCTTTAATTTAGGTCTGCTAAAATGATACTTTGTTTTCTTTCGTTTGAAGCAATATTCTGAACTTCAGAAGTACATGGTACGTGCTGAAAACTTCCAAGACGAAAAAAAAGACTTGATGTCATCATATTTTTAAAAAGGCATCTACTTACAAACGTGCTTTCCCTTGACTGGTGATAGTATTTGAATATCATGCTGCGTTCCAGCTGTTCTTCTTTTTACTGCAAGACAATCAATGTGCCTGTATGTTGTTATGGATACTAATAAGTTAATGTGTATTTCTTTTTCATAGTTCATTTTAATTATCAAAATAATCATCTAAGGACATTTTTATAGTGGAAGTCATCTCTTCTGTGTTCTTGAACACCAGGCAGCTCAGCTTAATGATCTAAAATGAAAAACAGTCTCTGAATAACCCGGGTGTTCATTCAGGAAATGAAATTTTATGCGCAGTGATGCCCAGGTGAATTGTGCCAGTGTATGAAAAATGCTTGTCTTCCATTCTTTTTGAAAGAGGAAAGGTCCACATGGTGAGAAGCCCAAAGGCTGTAATATGCATACTGCTTTCCCAGCACAGTGTTTAAAACCAGCTGTAAACCAGGTACATTCCCACCCCCCAGGACACAGGGCAGTAACAAATTAGCTCTCTAAAACCAACAGGCCATCATTGTTTATGCATCCTGGAGACCCAGAATTCATGGACTTGCATTTAGCCGGCTGAGCGGTAAAAGAAATAAATATCTTTACACTTCTAGCAATATCCGTTTTCCATTTCTGTATCATTTGGAAGGGAAGATGCTTTAGAAGACTGATATGCAGAGGCTTCTGCTCATTCTGTATGACGTAATACCCAGTTGGGTCTGTTTCCATTTTGGAGTCAGGGAATTTGATGAATGCTCAGTTCATCAGCTTGACACTGACTGTTCGGTAGCAGCTTCAGTTAGACTATTGGCAAGTGGGGTCTGCAAAACAGTCTTAAAGTGTGCAGTGATCGTGCTCAGGGTTCCAGCAATGCCCTTTTCCAGGATTCACATGCATATACTATTTTCTGGGCTCCCCCACTCAAACAGCCAACTAGTATTCTATAGCTACTGAGCATGCATAGTCCTCATTGGGCTGTTTCAGGTTTGTTTCGCTCACTTTAGTGTCTTCCCCACTGCCCTGTTCATCTTTTTTTCTCTTCCTGAAAACCGCGGACCTTTCCCAAGCCAGCTGCACAAGGATCCACACTTGGAAAATGAATTTGCTCTTAAGTGTATATGGGATGATGGCCCAGTGCATACTGAAGAGGAGTTCAGAGTTCACTCAGAGCACCCTTCCTGTATATTAACTTGGATAGGTGAGTTGGGCAGCCTTGATATACAGTGGTGCCTCGCAAGACGAAATTAATTCGTTCCGCGAGTTTTGTCGTCTTGCGATTTTTGTCGTCTTGCGAAGCACGGTGTCGGAAAAGGTTCGGAAAAGCTTCAAAAATCACCAAAGTCTTCAAAAACCTCAAAAAAGGCTACCACACCGCATGCTATGAGTTGCTCCTCGAAGTCAAGTCGCAACTGTATTAACGGTGTTAAGAAAAAGGAAACAAACTTGCAAGACGTTTCTGTCTTGCGAAGCAAGCCCATAGGGAAAATCGTCTTGCGAAGCAGCTCAAAAAACAAAAAACCCTTTCGTCTTGCGGGTTTTTTGTCTTGCGAGGTACCACTGTATATGAATTACAGATCAGAGACACATCCAGTTTTTGATTGTGGGCAATATGAAGAGTAGGAAGCCTCTGGCCTCTAATTCAGACATACAGTAAGTTGGGGTCTTTAATGAACAGGTGTGCTTTCTTCCTCTTCAGTAAGCTGAATAGATGGTGTTTCTGCTCTGTTCATTTCCACTGTGTCACCTGTGTGAAAGGCTATAGCTCAATGGTAACCTTCTTTTGCGTGCAAAAGGTCCCAGGATCAACCCCCAGCATCTCGAGGTAGGTCTAGGAGGCCCCTGTCTGAAACCTTTGGGAGCTGCTTCTAGTCCAGGGGTCTGCAACCTTTAAGACAAAAAGAGCCACTTGGACCCGTTTCCGAAGGGGGGAAAAACTGGGAGCTGCAAAACCATTGCGACATTTAAAACAAATATATCTCCGGAGCCGCGATCTGACAGCGGGCGGGAAGGTGACGTCGGGACGGTGCGTGACTAATGCACGCACCGCCCCCATGCGACATCACAGCCAGTACAGCGCCCGCCACAGTGGGGAGTGTCGGGGCGCACAATGCGCCTCCTCCCCTCGCTAGTATCTGCCCCGGAGCCGCGGCAAAGGTGTAAAAGAGCCACATGCGGCTCCAGAGCCGCGGGTTGCAGACCCCTGTTCTAGTCACTGTGTGCAGTACTGAGCTAGATGGACCAATGGCCTGACTTGATTTGAGTCAACTTCCCGCATCTATTATAAGTTTGAGCTTCAGATGTGAATGGAAGCAGTGATAATCCAGGAACAAACCTTCCTTTTGCTTGTGGGCTTCCTAGTGGCATTAGTTTGGAAACAGAACATTGGACTACCTGGATCTTTAGTCTGATCCTATAAGGTGATTCCTATATTATGTTCATCATCTACTCTCCAGGTGAGCCCCAAGTCACCCAAGTGCCACCACAGCTCTTATCAGGTACAGCAGGGCAGCAGCAGTTAAGGGGGTATGAAAGGCGAGGCTAAGGGACAGTGGGAAAAGCAAGTGCACAGACTCTCTGTGTGCAACTCCTTAATGCGTTCAGGTTTATTGCGATGAGTAAAAGTCTAAAGTTTGGATGCAGTGTTAACATTCTTAAGGCTCTGGTTCGCTTTAACAGCTCGGCTGTGCCTGCTGTGTTTGACAAAGGTGTTCATAAGCCCCACCCATGTTTGCACTTGGTAAATAGAAGCATATTAAGTGTAAGGAAACGGAAAAGATATGAATCAAGTTCTCTTCGCATAAACGTGGGAGTTTTCGCACCTTAAGAGAGCAAGCCATCCTCTGATGCGATCAAGTTTCTCCTAGCTTTTGAATTACAGAGGAAAGCTCCCCTTAATTCTTGTCATGGTGTCTTTCTCTATCCTACCTTTTCAAAATCAACCATAACTTAGGCTTGCACTCTACATAAAGCTGTACAATAAACTATTCTTTCACTGTTTCCCATCCGTCTCTTGCCTGCCTATTAGTTGATCCCCTAACCGCTTCATGCATTTGGGGTTGACTTACCAGCCTGCAAGCATAGCTGGTCAGTTAACAAGGAAGGAGGACAGAGGCTTAACACTGATTGGAAGAGGCTTGTCAGTTCACCTACAGGCACTGTTGAGGCTGGTTGTACCCAAATTGGTTTGGAAAAGGAAAAAACACAAGCCTACTCTCCTTCACAAGTGTCCTTTGGGGGTTAGGTCTTCACCACCACCGAAACTGAGTACAGTCGTGTGCTGTGCTTTTGCATTTACGGGCAGCAAAATCAGTTTCTCAAACAGCTTAGAGGCTGTGGTTGGCTCAATGGATTAAAAGCTACAGGCCTGCTTTAGGAAACCCTCCTAACTTGCAGGTGGAAGGCTTGCTGCTGCTTCGAATGAGTGTTTCTTCCATCTCTTAAACAGGCTCGATCATCACCAATATGATATATGGGTGCATGAAAAGTTTGGGCGGAAAAGTCTTTTCAAAAGCATCTTGTGATTTGTGCCAAACAGCTGAAAAACATTAAATGCTGCAGCGTCTTTTCAGGAAACATATTCTTATTTCAGCAGCCTCCAATAATGGATTTAAAAAGCAATGTGGGTAAACAACAAGCTTGCTGAAACGTAATGTTAGAAAACGCTATCACTATGCAAACAGCTTGTGTGTACATGTACATATGCCCACATAATATCATAAGCCCTATAGTTTATGTAATTTATAAAATAATGGCTTCCAATGTTTAAGCACAGTTATCTTGTTTGCTGAAGGTTTGTGGGTTGGGAATTAACGGGCATGGCAGAAAAATTAATGTGAAATTGCCTGCACCTTTTATCCAGTCTCCACTGCCATCTTCCAAGAGCTTGGCGGAAACTTTGCAAAGGGAAGCCATTTGTGTGCACGCTGCACCTTGTGCTATCCTTCCAGGTGCGTGCACTATACCAGTGTTACTATGCCCCCAAAGCACCTGGCAAGGTCCGATTCACATGTAGAGGAGCAGCCCGCTTTCGAAAGGCTATGGCTGCTTTCTGGTGGCGCGTAAATTTGTGTCGGGTTTTACTTCCACGGGTACTTCTGAAATGTACATATATCAGCGTCCCCTGATTTGATCGCGAGTGCCCGAGCATAACGTGGGAAAGCGGGCTTTTTAAGTAAACGGAAGCTCCCTGCAACGAGAGGGTTTGGCCGGTAGGCGTCTCCTTGCCCTTCATTTCGGGGAACGGCGACTTTTTCCGCGCAACGGTGCCAGCCTTCCGCCAGGGCTCCCCGTCAGTCTCCTGTTTGCTGCTGCTGTTGCCGCCGCTGCTCAGATTCTATGCGAGCACAATGAAATCCTGTGTATCTGCAACCCCCGCGCCGTGCAGTCGTAGCAGCCTGGCGGCTTAAAGCACGAGACAAGCGAAGGAAAAGGGGGAGAGGGGTGAAAAAAACACTGCAAGCTTTCTGCTCTCTTCTTAAACCGGCAAGTGCAGAGGGCAGGGCGGCAGCAGCGACCACCACCGTCCAGCGCGCTTTGGAGAGACATTGCAACAGCAACAAAAACTCACCAGATCCCAAGTCTGGGAAGGGATGGAATATACAAATTGACCGAGGAATCTCGCTGCATCGGACGGGTCTGGAGGCGGAGAGCTGGAAGTTTGTAAGTTTCGAGCTGGTTTGTGAATTAGCTGATCGTCGGGAGTCGTGATTTCTGCTTTTACTCCCACCAACTCTTCCCCCCCACCCGCCTCCTCTCTCTCTCCCCCGCCGCGTTCCTGGGTGCTTTGCTCAGCTTTTCTGGAAGTAGACAAAAAGGAGCACGAGGATGCGGGGAGGGCTTTTTGCATCGAGATCGGAGCTGGCTTTTTCCCGTGGCACGGGAGCGAGGGACACTTAAGGATCGCCCACCCTTCGGAGAAACCATCTGCCCGTCCGCGTCTCCCAAGCATGGGTTGGATTCATTGGAGAACCGCGTCTGAACTTAATGACACCGGGAACCAGTAAGCCGTCTTGCTTTTCCTTTGACTTAAAAGGAGATACTCTTTGAGCAGGAGCCTGTGCAAAAACAACAACAACCGGGTTTTAAAAGACAGAGGTAGGCGAAAGAGAAAGCAACAAATTTTAAAACTCTCCGGGATCGCTTCTCCCATCCCTCCGGCATCCAGCCAACGCGCCCCATTCCGATCGCTGCTCTTGCGAGCAACTTCAGGGAACCTCGTGTCACCCGTCCACACGACCCTTCCTCCACGCTCGCGCTCACTTTCGCGCGTCCCTTTCTTTTTTGCGCTCAAGAGAAGGGCGTGTGTGTCTTTCCATACCTTTTTGCCAATTGGCTTCTGATCCCCTCCCCCCCAAAAAAGCACGCTACCCAGCTTATTTATTATTACAAATTCTCCCTAAAATGCATTGCTGTAAAAACTTTGCTGCGATGCTTTTCAGCAAGCCTTAATCAGACCTCGTGGTGGAGGATTTTTTTTAAAAAAAAGGAAAGGGGGAGGAAAAATAACCCCTATCAGTGGTTTGCACCGCGATTTAAATGGCTGTAGCTTGCAAGTCTGCAGCCGCCCCTGCTGGCCAGCTTCGCCCCCCGCTGCTGAAGTCTGTTGCTTTGCTCGGGGAACCTACAAAAAGGATGGCGCTGGCGGCGACTTTGTAAAGAGCCCGCTGGACTAAAATCGGGCAAGCGATCTGCCCCGGTTTGCAGGAGAGAGGAGCGCAAGATTCGCAGCCGTTCCGCAGAGAGGAGCCGGTTTCTGGTTCTCGTGAGAGTGGATCAACAAGCCCTTTGCAAAAGAGCAGGGGCCTGAGGCTGCGGGGATGGGGGACACGGCTCCCCCCCAAGCCCCGGGTCTCCTGGGAGGCGGCGGCGGCGGCTCGGTGGCGGCGCCGCGGGTGCACAGCGCGATCGTGGAGCGGCTGCGGGCGCGCATCGCCATCTGCCGCCAGCACCACCTGAGCTGCGAGGGGCGCTACGAGCGGGGCCGGGCGGAGAGCTCGAGCCGCGAGCGGGAGAGCACCTTGCAACTCCTCAACCTGGTGCAGCACGGCCAGGCGGCCAGGAAAGGAGGGAAGCACAGCAAGGCAGCAGCGGCCAATGGTCACAGCGGCGGCAGCATCGCGGCTTCGGCTCCTTCTGCGAACGCTGCAGCGCCCCCTCCGGCGGACTACTATCGCCAGCAGCTGATCAGCAACGGGACGACTGGTGGCAGGAGTGGGATCAACGGAGAGCAGCCCGGATCGGCCTCTGGAGGGGAGCAGAGGAACCCCGCGCTCATTGCGGTGAGTCTCGTTCGTTTCCTGGTTCCCTCCAAACATGCTCAGGAGCCAGCGCCTTTATTCTGGTGCCCAGCTGAGGGGGCACAAAATAATAATATTTTAAGAAACCTATATTTATTCGGGTACCTACTCGAGAAGATCCATTTTAAAAGTAACTGTACCAAAAGGAATTATTGTGAAAATAAGAAATATTTAGAGGGCGCCAAATTTTTGTCCTCGCCCAGAATTAGCAAATTCTGCCCCTGTGGGAGGGGAGTTGCAAGGGCCGAGTTTGGAAGGATGGACCAATGGTCTCTAATATGTGTGAGTTTTTAAAATGTCAAAATATCATTTTGCACCGCCAACTCGCCCCCCCCTCCATTTTTGCAAGCCGTATCTCTGCACTTAAAACAGCAGCCTGCCATGTAGAAATGCTAATGGTTGTTAATGAGGGGTGCCATTAGATAGGCTATTTTGTTTTGCGCACAAGCACATTGCTGTGTTCTCTCGTTCTGTGTCATGCCATCAGCAAGAACACAAGGGTCTCTCCCCTGAGGAGTTTGCAATCTGAAATTTGACATAGGAGGGGAGACAGCAGGGGAAGGCGTGGGGGGGGGTGCAAGCCAGGGCAGTGATCCTTTTAGCAGCCTGTAAGTGCAGACAAGGTATTACTACCCCCATTTTGCAGATGAGAAGCTGAGGCAGAGAGAATGGTGGCTCACTTCAAAGACACTTGGAACAGGCATAGGCAAACTCGGCCCTCCAGATGTTTTGGGTCTACAACTCCCATAATCCCTGACCACTGGTCCTGTTAGCTATGGATGATGGGAGTTGTAGTTGTAGGACCTAGTTTGCCTATGCCTGTGATCCGTTAATCCATGGCTATTGTCGTGCCACAACTGAATGGAACCTCCACATTCAGTAGCACTGTATCTGTGAATACCAGACACAGGGGAATTGCTGTTGGCTTCATGCAATTTTTTTCCAGAGGGATCTGGCTGGGTGTTGTTTGGAACAGGATGCTGAACTGAATCTGATCTAGCTGGGTTTTTCTCACAGCCTCGCTTCCTGCAATTGGGAGAGAGGGCGCTACACCTGTTTACTTACTGCTTGCAGTGTATCTGTGGCTTTCGTCGTGGTGGTGGTGAGATTTAAGAACCCCAGAGAAAAGGATGAGAATCTATAAAGGTTAATTCAGCAATTGGGACCCCCGTGTTGGATGAATTCCGCTGGAGATCTGGGAACTGCGTAATTGATGGAAGAGGTGATGACGAGCCTCACGAATGTGGTTGGGCATTGGGTGCTGTTGACCTAGGGTCTACGTAAACATGGTGGTGGTTAAGTGATGGGTGAGCTGGCGTGGTTTGTCTGTTAAAAAGAGAGGCGTTACTTGTGTCCTGCTGGTCTCCTGTATGCCTCTGGTTGGCACTTGTAAGAACAGGATACTGGAATATTCCTTTGTTGAGATCCAGCAGGACTCTGGTTAAGTGCAGCCTCCTGCTTGTGGGTCATTACAGTACTCATCCGGCTCTGGGATAGCTCAGTTGGTAGAGCATGAGACTCTTCATCTCAGGGTTGTGGGTTCAAGTCCACATTGAGCAAAAGATTCCTGCAGTGTAGGGGGTTGGACTAGATGACCCTTGTGGTCCCTTGCAACTCTACAATTCTTTCCTTTATTGCTTGTTTCCCTGCTGCTTACTTGCATCAGAAATTATTTTGCTTCCGAAGTTCACAAACAAACCCTTCCCAACGCAGCTTCATTTTAAACGTAGTATTTGGTATATTTTATCCCCTAAAGTCCAACTTAACTTTGGGGTGTGAGGAGCACTCTTTTCGATAAGTGTTTTTTTGTTGATAGGCAAACCACATTACGGGAGAGGGGAGTTTCACCTTGAGAAATCCAGAAGCAAATGTCAAAGCCAGGGGTGTAGAATAGCAAAGTTTGCAGCTTTGTTCCATTTTAAATACACACAATTAATAGCTCTCAAAACAAAGCTTCAAGAGACCCAGAGGGATAAATTAAACGCCCACCGTGTTTTAATGCAGAACAAGTACAATAGGGGCCATACTATAACAGTGACGTGTAAGGCTTGTAGAATTAGACATAGCTTTTGCGTAAAGATACTCGAGATATTACTGCTCCCGTCTGCAGCCTGTTGACAGTATGAGTGTCAGGTATAAGATGGTCCCATTGATTGCAACAAGCCACAGACAGGTGAAGTTTCTAGCTGTGGCATGAGTGGAAGATTGCAGCAGTACAAGACTCAGTTTTGGGGGCTGTGTGCTGGGTATAAAGTAGCATCTTTTATATCTGCAACAGGTTATCTGATGCGTGCAAAATGGACGTTGGGGGTTGCAGACATCCTTCCTCAGTACTTCTTGACACTTCTTGAACTGCCCTAATATATGCCCCATTATTATTATTATTATTATTATTAACCCTCTGATTATTTTGTTTCAGTGGGTGGGGAAACTCAGCCAGATGGGCGTGGTATAAATAACAAATTATTATTATTATTATTTCACTCCATGAATGTGCATATGGCAATATTGTGGCTTACAATGGTTGTGTTCTACCTTGGCTGCCAAGGAAGTATGCTTCTGCATTCTAGTTGTTTGGGGTCGCAAACAGGGAGGGTTCTACTGTGCTTTAGAGTTCCCCTTAAGTATCTCTCCGGTCACTGTGAGAACAGAATGTTGGATCAAATGGGCCTTTGGCCTGATCCAGCAGGTCTCTTCATATATTATTCCATGCCTTCCTTGCACCAACATTGCTGGATATTTTTTGTTCTCCTTCCTGGCTACTCATAATGGCACAGGCCGTGTTTTCCCTCCATCTTGTGACCGCTACGAGCAGAGTCTTCAGCATGGTGACCCCCTACACCGAAGAGCCTTCCTTGAGAATTCTAGCATGCCCTACCTGCTTTTGGTTCTCAGAATCTGCTAAAGACCTTCTTGTTGATCCAAGCACCCCCTGATTACTGACATCAGTGGGTGCGCTTGTTGGGTCGCTGTGCAGATTATAAACTGGTGTTTTATTACATTTCTTTTTAATCATTTGTTTTATGATTTTTATGTTTTGCACACCACTTTGATATTCTTAAATAGTCAGCGATGTATATGTAAATGTATTAAATAATGCATAATAATGCAGGGCTGTAGTTTAGGAAGTTCCACTGGTGCATCACCATAGATGTCATAGCCAAAGGTAGCATTCTGTTGCTTTTGCCATGTGTGGAGCTTGAGCAACTTAACTGAATGTCAGTAGCCCATGTGCTTGCACTCTTTATAAAGATTTGAGGAGTGAGGTTATTACCCTTCTGCTACTATCCTTACCAGGTCACTCAACCATTGCTACTGTGTCTTTTCTCCCAGGAGATCAAGATAACAGCAAAAACTGCAAAAAAAAAAAAATTTTTAAATTAGCAGGGCAATTAGAATAAGATCTATTATTTGATTAACTTCCTAACACTGCTCAGTTTTTTAATCAAAAGAAAGCCTATTGGTTCACCTGTTTTATCTGTGGCAAAAGGACTATGTATTAATTCTGCCATTTGTATGGATTGGGACGCGGGTGGTGCTGTGGGTTAAACCACAGAGCCTAGGACTTGCCGATCCGAAGGTCGGCGGTTCGAATCCCCGCGACAGGGTGAGCTCCCATTGCTCGGTCCCTGCTCCTGCCAACCTAGCAGTTCGAAAGCACACCAAAAAGTGCAAGTAGATAAATAGGTACCACTTCGGCGGGAAGGTAAACGGCGTTTCCGTGCGCTGCTCTGGGTCACCAGAAGAGGCTTAGTCATGCTGGCCACATGACCCGGAAGCTGTATGCCGGCTCCCTTGGCCAATAAAGTGAGGTGAGCGCCACAACCTCAGAGTCGGCCACGACTGGACCTAATGGTCAGGGGTCCCTTTACCTTTAAACTTCCAGAACATACTTTCTATAGCTAACCATTTAGCTCTGTCCTCAGTGTGTTTTATTTTATTGCTATGATTGGTGGCTGATGCAAATAAAGATTCTATCTGTCTTAACTGGAGGCTCGTCTGCTGCAGATGCAAAGTGTTGTGTGAACCAGTAACTTACACCACCCAAGTTGTGCCCGAAATTGCCAGCATCTGAACTTGGAGAAGTTGCTGTGCCTTTCAGTATACTAGGGAGAAAAAGCCCTATAGGGGCCACACCTGTTAATTCCTCCCTCCCTGGCCATATATTAGGGTGGTGGAGTCACAAGACACCGAAGACATAATAAAGACAGCCTTGATTTGGATTCCTTTGCAGGCAGGGAGTGATTGACCTTGTGCTATCTGCCAGCTGCATGCATGTGTTGCTAGCTGGCCTCAGCCATTTGGTGTGGGGCGGTTTGCACCGCTGTCGGGCTTGATAATCGCCACCAGGTCTTGAGATAGTGGTACCACCATAGTGTTTATGCTGTGTTTCCTCTGTTATGGCGGCAACATATGAGTTAAATGCGTTTAGCAATAGAGGCCGGCTGGTCTGCATTTTTAACAAAGGTGCAAAAAAGAAAAGAGGGTAATTTGATAACCCAACTAATTAAAGTTTTCAGGGCTTAAAAGCCTATGCACAGATGTTTTGCCAAGCAGAACTCCGAGGTCACAAGGACCTACAGTAGCTGAAGACATTTCTGGGCTCTTGGTTTGTTTGGGTTGGGTTTTTTTTTAAAAAAGTTATCTAGCATTGACCTTCAAAATAATCCTACTCCCTTCCTTAGTACAGAAGAAGAAGAATGCACTCTTTTTTCTGAGGACAAAGTTTACTGGAGTCTGGAACACTTTAATTTTGCAGGCAAAACTATACCTAGAGGAATTGCCTCATCTGAAATGTGGCTCTCTGGGCCACCTGGGTTTGCAAGCAATTACACAGAACTTAGGACTTGCCGATCAGAAGGTCGGCGGTTCAAATCCCCGTGACTGGGTGAGCTCCCGTTGCTCGGTCCCAGCTCCTGCCAACCTAGCAGTTCAAAAGCACATCAGAGTGCAAGTAGATAAATAGGTACCACTCCAGCGGGAAGGTAAACGGCGTTTCCGTGCACTGCTCTGGTTCGCCAGAAGCGGCTTGGTCATGCTGACCACATGACCCGGAAGCTGTACCCTGGCTCCCTCAGCCAATAAAACAAGATGAGCGGCACAACCCCAGAGTCGGCCACGACTGGACCTAATGGTCAGGGGTCCCTTTACCTTTACTTTTACTCCAATAGGATGCATTTTTTTGTATGCTATTCTCACCAATCCCTTCATTTTTACACACACTTTCCCTAGTAGAATGCATTTCTGTAATCCTTGGTTGGAGAACTGCATCACAAAATGCAAGGAAATGAGAATTTCGAAGGATAGCTGTGTTTTTGGTCCTCACGTTGTTTCAAGAAAGTGTGATAGAGTCTGCTTTAAATGTGTACTGAATCAAATTTCTCCTCCATCCCTACTCCCAAGTAAGTGTGTACAGCTTTACGCAGTTGGGAAGAAGAAAGATGTTTTCAGCTCACTAAACAAGTGCAGCAAATTAGTGGTGTTTCTTCATGTGGCTGAGCGGAACAGATGTTTCCTAGAAGGAGGGCAGAGGCTTCCAGTTTCTGAAACTGACCTTAAATATGTTCTATCACGGCGAGATGCGTTGCATGAACTCTGAAGAACTTTTTGAATGGTGACACTCACAGATGAGTGGCAGCTGGGAAGACGTCTAGATTCGTTTTTAAAACCAAAAATAAACAAAAAGGGTAGCCAGGCAACGACGACAGTAAAAAATGGGGCAGAAATAATAATATCGTTCTCTGGAATAGCAGTTCTCAAGCTTTTTCTTCCACTTGAAAATCACTGAGGGTCTAGGCCCGACCACTTAATAAACATCGTTTTTGTTATTCTGAATATAAAAATGCATACAGAATTTGCATTTTAAAGAACATTGTTTTCTTCAGTGCTGGTGTCTACACCCAAATAGGTGCCACGTTAAGGAAACCACAAGGTCTGAGAAGGGCCTCTAACAGTAATTCCCAAACTTGAGTCGCCAGATTTGGGGGGGGGGGGGACGACGACTACATTTCCCATCATCTCTGACCGCTGGTCCTGCTAGTTGGGGATGATGGGAGTGGTAGTCCAAAAGCATCTGGAGACCCAAGTTTGAGAAACTGGTTTAGACAAAAATTAGTAGGCCAAACCAGTGCCATATTGTGGGGTGGTAGTCAACTACATTTTACTTAGAGAGAGTACGCCCATTAATGGCTCTAACTTACTTCATTAATTTCAGTGGGTCTGCTCTGAGTAAGACTTCGTTCAATGCCACCCTATGAAAATCATAAGTTCTGTACCAGGGCCTTATTGATAACTAAGCTTTGGTCCAAATGGCTGCCGTCTCCTTTTCGATAATCTGGCTCTGGTCAAAATGGCTGCCGGCTCCATCATAAGGCAGGGGGCCAGCATCACCCCCAGGGCCAAAGGCATGCAACTCCTCATTTATGCATGTTCAAGGTACACATGACCGTACACATCACCACGAACCTGGAAGTAGCACGAAAAGGAGCAAAAACAGCCCTAAAAGAGCATGAAAACGGTGAAAATGGCGCAAAAATAGCATCTAGCAATCCCACAAGGCTTTGAGGCCTGTAGAGTTTGAGCAGGGAGGTTTGGAGGGAGCGGTGGTGGTGGAGTTTGGTGGCTTTTTGATTTTTAAAGGGTTTTTTAAGGGTTTCCAGAGGCTGTTGGCAGGCTTTTTCAATGGTGTTCCCAATACGATTTCACTTAAATGTGCGGTGCCTCGGAACGCAACTCCCACGTATATGGGGAGTTGCCTGTTCCACAGTCTTTCTTTGGAACACCTTGATGGCGTTTGCGGACCAGCCATGGTCTGCAAACCACGGTAGGATACAATCCAAAGGGAAGTTTTCCCGAGTGAACCCCACTGACTGGAGTGGAAGCCGCCATGCAATGATGCTGAAATATGAATGGGAGCTGGAGCATCTTCACTATTCATTTAAAAGCACTATCCTGCCACTTTTAACAGTGGCTTTCTCTAAAGAATCCTAGGAATGGTAGTTCGTTAAAGGTGCTGAGATTTGTGAGGAGACTCCTAAGGCAAGTGCTCCTTTTTACTGTAATTACACCAGAGGTGGTGGAAAGGTGACTCGTGGTATGTAGTGGTGTTGGGTCACAACCTGTCAGAGAGCCTGGTTCTTTGTTTTTTATTATATTTTTTTGTATAATCTTTTTTTATTGAGTTTTACACTGCACATTTAAATCCAAACATTAGGCATCATCATCAACATTTAGGATTCTCTGAATCCTAGGACTCCCCTCCAGCCTTCCATGGTTACCATTTTCAATCTTTTTCAACTGACTCACATATTTTCTCTATTTTTCTTAAATAATCCATTTTTCCTTAGTTTTTAGTACATTACAAGCGTTACTCAAATCCTGCCAAGGTCTTTAGTTGCTTACAGTGTTCTCTTAAATACATTGCAAATTTTCGCTATTCCTTATTAAAGTTCCTCTCTTCTTGGTTTCTGATTTTCCTGGTCATTTTTGCCATGTTGGCATAGTCCATCATCTTCATCAGCCATTCGTCTCTGGTTAGGACTTTGTCTTCTTTCCATCTCTGGGCCAGTAGTATCCGTGCTGCTGTTGTCACTTACATAAATACTGTATTTTTTGCTCTATAAGACTCACTTTTTCCCTCCTGAAAAGTAAGGGGAAATGTGTGTGCGTCTTATGCAGCGAATGCAGGCTGCGCAGCTATCCCAGAAGCCAGAACAGCAAAAGGGATTGGTGCTTTCACTGTGCAGCGATCCCTCTTGCTGTTCTGGCTTCTGAGATTCAGAATATATTTTTTCTTGTTTTCCTCCTCCAAAAACTAGGTGCATCTTGTGGTCTGGTGCGTCTTATAGAGCGAAAAATACGGTAATTGTTTCTGCTCCTTTGATATATTTGCACCTAAAATTCCTAGTAAAAAAGCCTCTGGTTTTTCCACAAACGTTATTTTAAACATTTTTCTCAACTCATTATATATCATTTCCCAGAATGCTTTTGTTATCTTGCATGTCCACCATATGTGGTAGAACGTGCCTTTGTTCTCCTTACACTTCCAACATACATTTGAAGCAGTTCTATACTAGAGCTTGGTTCTTTAAGTGCAGTCAACTCACTATCCAAACAGACATGATCCAATACCTGGGATAGCTCAGCTGGTAGGTCGTGAGACCCTTAATCTTAGGGTTTTAGGTTTGGGCAAAAGATTCCTGCCTTGCCAAGGGGGTTGGACTAGATGACACTTGTGGTCGGTTCCAACTCTACGATTCTATGATCCTTGGCCACTCCATGGTACTTCAGGTTACAGACGCTTCAGGTTACAGACTCCGCTAACCCAGAAATAGTACCTTGGGTTAAGAACTTTGCTTCAGGATGAGAACAGAAATTGCATGGCAGCGGCATGGCAGCAGCAGGAGGCCCCATTAGCTAAAGTGGTGTCTCAGGTTAAGAACAGTTTCAGGTTAAGAACAGACCTCCGGAACTAATTAAGTTCTTAACCAGAGGTACCACTGTACTGCAGGACTCTTCCAGCCAAAGAGAATGGGGGGGGGGGGAGAGAGAGGCTGGGCGTTTGGGCATCAAAGGGGGGCCCGGGATCAAAGGCAGGAATAAACATAATCTCACACATCACAAATTTCTTAATTTGAAGCCTCTGATATCCTCCCAGCAGTTTACACAGGTGCAACATTCCTGCTCTCGGGGGCTTGCTCTCGTGCCAGCACATGCAAATGGCTCCGCAGAAGTGCCAGAATCCTCCGCGTGGACAAGGTCCAAGAAACGCATAATTCGACGGCGGGGAGGTTGCAATATCGCCTGCAACGCTCCAGATGTAGGAGCATCCATGATCAAGGTCTCTCTTGCTGATTCCTTGAAGGAGCCATCTTAGGAATTCAGGAAGGAGCATAAGGGGGCAGCACCATGGCTTTGTAGTAGAGAGAGCATGCTTTGTGTGCGAAAGGTCCCCGTACAGAGCGAAATGGTACAGAGCGAAAAGGTACAGAGCGAAATGGACCAGCGGTCTTAAAAGCTTCCTAGGAAGATGCCTTCATACCAACCAGGCCTGAGAGGAACCGTTTGCCCACTGTGGCTGGCTGCCAGGGCCGGCCCTACCATTAGACAAGAGTGAGGCAACTTGTCACATACAGGACAGAGGTACAGTCATACCTCGGGTTGAAGTAGCTTTGGGAGAAGTATTTTCGGGTTGCGCGCTGCGGCGACCCGGAAGTAATGGAGTGCGTTACTTCCGGGTTTCGCTGCATGCGCAGACGGTCAAAATGACGTCACGTGCATGCACAGAAGCAGCGAATCGTGATGCGCGGACACGGGTTGTGTTCGCTTCTCGATGCAACGGGGCTCTGGAACACCCTCACACTCGACAAAACCACAGCCGATTGCATGCACGCCTCGACACTGCAGTTTGAACAAACATACAACTTTCCCCCACTAGATAAGAGGTTGTGGTTGTTGCTTCCAGGTTGGGTACAAGATGGATCTGCATGCAGTGCGGATTGGCCGTCTCTTGTGCCATTTGCAAAGCGGTAAGGACTGTAAGGTCCGTATAGTTAAAGCCATAGTTTTCCCCAGTAGTGATGTATGGAAGTGAGAGCTGGACCATAAAGAAAGCTGATCGCCAAAGAATTGATGCTTTTGAATTATGGTGCTGGAGAAGACTCTTGAGAGTCCCATGGACTGCAAGAAGATCAAACGCATCCATTCTGAAGGAAATCAGCCCTGAGTGCTCACTGGAAGGACAGATCCTGAAGCTGAGGCTCCAGTACTTTGGCCACTTCATGAGAAGAGAAGACTCCCTGGAGAAGACACTGATGCTGGGAAAGATGGAGGGCACAAGGAGCAGGGGGTGACAGAGGACGAGATGGTTGGATAGTGTTTTCGAGGTTACCAGCATGAGTTTGACCAAACTGCGGGAAGTAGTGGAGGACAGAGGTGCCTAGCGTGCTCTGGTCCATGGGGTCACGAAGAGTCGGACACGACTAAACAACAACAACAAAGGACTGTGCACATCGTCAATTGCCTAGCCCTTAATGCTATTCCAGAAGGGCCAGCCTCCATCCTTTTCTGAAGCAATCAAACAAAAAGGTCGAAGAAGTGCTGAACAAACATTTAAAGCAAGATCACCATGGAAGTGGGGAATCCCAAAAGTTTAAGTGAGGAAACCCATCTGAAGAACAGGGAGGCAGGTTTTAAACTGAAGGCCAGGCTTCCTCAACCTCGGCCCTCCAGATGTTTTTGGCCTACAACTCCCATGATCCCTAGCTAGCAGGACCAGTGGTCAGGGATGATGCAAATTGTAGTCTCAAAACATCTGGAGGGCTGAGGTTGAGGAAGCTTGCTGAAGGCTATATATACAAAACTGAAAGTGGGATTAGCGGAACAGCAACCCGCCCAAAAACAACCCTGTTTCCATATACATCTGTGCTCAGCCTTAGGTTTTTAGAGAGACCTGGCTTACCTTCCTGTAATGTATTAACCACCCGATGACCTGAAAGAGTTTTGCAGATGATCTTTTGCTGTTGCCCAGGCTCCCTCAAGAGGCCTTGAGCAGATAGAAGTGTTTACACAGCCTGTTCCTTTCGTTCACGTTTTTGATGGAGTTGCCATAGCTTCGTATCCTCTTGGGCACCGAACTTGCACGCGTTCCCTTCTCTCGTTCCCAGCCACGGACCATTCCATCTGCCGGGTCTCTCTTTTGCATCGCTCAGCTTTCAATGTCCGTTTTCATGTTCTGGCCCATCAACTTCTGCAACAGGTGCTTGTGTTGAATTGATGAGTGGTTTGGGACCAGCTTGCCCCAAGCTGCTCTCCAATATATTGAATGAGCTCCCGGGGTTGGGGCAGGGGGAAAAATCAACAGGTGCCTGGAGGATCTGTAGGGGGGCGAGCCTTATAAAGGGGCATGAAGCGGGTTTTCTCAGGAGTGTGATGACAGCCATCGTGAATAAACCGTGCAGGCTGACTTCCATTTCCCCTTCTATTTTTGCCTGGCCCTTCAGGGTCGTGTGCCCAACTTTACAGAAAACAGCTCTCTATCTGAAGGGCTGTCTGGTCTAAGTCTGGTTTAAAGAGGAGAGCAAGGCTCTTGACGTTGCCCATCATCAATGAGTGTCTGGACAGCAGACTGAGTAAGCACACAGGTTGCCTGGTCACAGCCTCCCCCTAAAATGGTGAGACGTACTGTATATCTGTTTAAATTATACCCATTATTTCTGGACTAGCTGCCTCGTACCAGGCATTACTCATGAACAGTGCCGGATTTACGTATAAGCTAAACAAGTTATAGCTTAGGGCCCCACTCTCTTGGGGGCCCCAAAAAAATTTAAAGGGGGAAAAAACTGGATGTACATTTCCAAAATATAAGATAAAAAGTGAATAAAATAAAACCTACATACAGCAACAGTGTTTTGTGTTGTGTAGGCTCCTATGATGTAAGTAATGGGCCCTGCCTGCTAGCCTGCTCCCTAAAATATCACCGGTTTGCTCGTTTCTATATATAGGGTGCCTACATTCTGCATGTGCAAATGGCTTTAGATACCTATTAGGTCCATAAATTACCATATAGCATATGTTCAACACAAAAACGACGACAATTTGTTGTTGACAAAGGACAGCTGGACATATAAAGGGCCCCATTACTTTCAGTCGCTTAGGGCCTCATCAAACCTAAATCTGGCCCCGCTTATGAATTATGAAGAACTCAAAAGTCAGCTCGTTTTGGAAATCAGCAGTTTAAATCCCTGGGATAGCTCAGTTGGTAGAGCATAGAATTGGAAAGGACCACGAGGCTATCCTAGTCCAACCCTCTGCAATGCAATAATCTTTCACCCAACAATTCTTAATCTCAGGTTGCCGGTTCGAGCCCCATGTTGAGCAAAAGGTTCCTGCATTGCAGAGGGTTGGACTTGATGATCCTCATGGTCCCTTCCAACTCTCCAATTCTGAGATTCTATTAAATCAGTGCCGTTTCAAAAGGTCCAGTCGAAACAATGTCCAGTTGTATCCAGACAGAGACAAAAGCTTGCCTGTTAGTTTCAGGAACCATCATGCAAGAGTTTGGCAGCTAAACTGGTGGCTGGGAGCAGCCGCCGAGACCACATAACACCAGTCTTGAAAGACCTACATTGGCTCCCAGTATGTTTCTGAGCACAATTCAAAGTGTTGGTGCTGACCTTTAAAGCCCTAAACGGCCTCGGTCCAGTATATCTGAAGGAGCGTCACCACCCCCATCATTTTGCCCAGACACTGAGGTCCAGCTCTGAGGGCCTTCTGGTGGTTACCGCACTGCGAGAAGCCAAGTTACAGGGAACCAGGCAGAGGGCCTTCTCGGTAGTGGCGCCCTCCCTATGGAACGCCCTCCCACCAGATGTCAAAGAGAACAACAACTACCAGACTTGAAGACATCTGAAGGCAGCCCTGTTTAGGGAAGCTTTTAATGTTTGATGCGTTACTGTATTTTAATATTTTGTTGGAAGCCGCCCAGCCAGATGGGCGGGGTATAAATGATAAATTATTATTATTGGTTGTGAAAAGAAGCATCCAGATGCCCAGCAAAAAAACAGCTTTCCTAAATGTGTAATGATTTGCAACTGTGCACATAAATCAGTGCTTGATAAAAATTCTGCAAATCTCTGTGCCCTCTTTTGGGGGAGTTCATCTCCCCTCTCTGACCTCCATTCAGGCCAGCCAAAGGCATGATCAGAGTTCAAGGATACATTCAACTAGGCAGAAACCTTTGGGGGGAAATAGGACAAGTGATGGGTGTGGCCTTGGAGAGACGTCAAAAGCCATGTAGAAAGGCTGGTTGGGGTCACATTTGGCCCCCACGCCTGAGGTCTTCCCACCAGCACCGCTTTATTTAGCCAGTGACTTATGAAGTATAATTATAATCAGTATTCATTTACTCTCCGCTTACCAGCCCCAGCAACCAGTCTGGGGGAACCTCTGGTGATTTTTATCCTTTCTAAATTGCAAGCGACGGTTCCTGAGCTCCGAAACACCTCTCTCTCGCACACAGCAACGAACACTGGCTACTTTTCATAACGGCGCTTAACACACATATTTGCGGGGCAGACCAAAATAGCTCCGGGCAAATTGAACGAGTCTGCTGGGTAAATATTATGCGCGGCGAAAGCTTTCTGAAATAGGTAACGCACAGACACACGCAAACATAACACATACACAAAACATTTTGACGCGCTCGTTTGCCTAGTCTGCCCGCCAGGGAGAACAGCTGAAGTCAACAACAGCACAGGCAATTCAAGAAGAGTATTTAATAAAGCTGTAGTTTCCAGGACCTCAGACGTGGACAGATCCGCTTCTCTTTGGCGATCTCCGAAATGGCCTTCTTTTTTTCCCTTTTTTTTCCCCAAAGCAAGGAGGAAAATCAAAAGCTGTGTGTACTTTCCTGCTTAGGAAAGATTTTAAAATGTAGAAACCGTGAAAATGAGCCAAATCTGTTGCTTTGTGATCGTCTGTAAGCACATCTTGGGACTTTAGGACAGGGTCTCCTAGGCCTACAGGGGAACGCCTTTGGTTTTGGGCCCCCCATATCTTCTATGGGAAGAGCAGGCAGGTGGAATAGCTGTGGAATCTCTTTGCTCCATATCCAAGAGAAGATGCTCCTTTTAAATTCAGCTTCTGTGCACGTTGAGGGGAATACTATACAACTTGACTGTGGAGGGAGGGAAAGCAAGAATTTGCTGCTCCACCTCAGGCAGCAAAATGTCCTGCGGGGATTCTGTGGTGTGTGGACAAGGCCTCCTCAGGGTGCTTCCGGACTCCTGCTATTTTTGGACGGGTTTCAGCCGCATACTGGCGTATTTAGGTGGCACAATTCCCCATTTGGTTGGGCGCTCTGCTGCAACAAACCTGCTTCCTCCAGGGAGCGGGCTGTTTGCTGTAAGGGAAGTGACTGGGAAATGCGCCGGAAGGCGTGGGGCAGTTCTTTCTTTGGCATAACATCGTCGAACCGGTTGCCTGGAAGCATCCTCTGTGGATGAATCCATGCAAAAAACCAAAAACCCACACGCAGAGAGTTGTGAGGGTAGCAAATTTGCGCTTGGCTCCTGTTTATCTGCTTCCTTAGCCATAACAAAAGAGGATCTCCCTCAAGTCTACTTCTTCAGTAGCTGCTCCCTCTCTGGAGTCTCATTTCCCCACTCCTGCCTTTCCCCCCCAGCGGAGTTGATTCCTCGCTTTTCCCCTTCCTTTCGGCTTGTGTCACACAGCCTCAGTAATGGCTTTTTTTGTCTTCTGGGGGAATGTGAGGCTGACACTGACCTGTTGGGACACATGGCCTCCACATGTTCTCCACATCTTTCTTCCCAAATGGCTTTCTGACTTTTTTTTTAAAAAAAACCCTGTGTTTCTATGCTGACCTTCTTGTCATTCGACTTTTTGGGGGGGGGGCTCCAATTTATTTTGTCCTGCTGGTTGTCTCTCTTCCCCTCCTCCTCTCTCTATCCTCTCTTTCCTTCTGCTGAAAGTCTACTTTGTCTCTCTCCTGTGTTTACCCGGGACTGTTTTACAGGGGCAATTTTCCCACCAGAAAGGGTAGGGCAAATAGCTTTACTGCTACTAAATCACCAGCATCATAAAGAGCTGGGAAATTAGTGATCGGGACAGACAAGGTTGTGATTGATTGGGCATGGTGAAGCCACAATTCAAAGGAGCGTCTGATGTGAGATTATCTGAACAGGGCCCCAATTCCTGAAAATCAGGTTTTGTGATCTCGACTGTGTACCTTAGCGTATACTTAACAACCATGTAAATAGACCCAATGACAGCAGTAAAGTGGTTGGGTGAGATAGGGAGATAAAAAAAGGTATATACACCTTTTTTTACTTCAGCCCCCGACAGACTCTCCCGCTCAAAATCTCAATAAATGTAACTTACAACTGGCTCTTACTCTTTTTTTCTCACTTTAGGAAGAAGTCCAGAATGTTGTGGAAAGTTGCAGAGGCATAGTTGTCAACTGTTCCCTTTTCTTGCGAGGAATCCTATTCAGAATAAGGCAATTTCCCTTTTTAAAAAAAGGGAAACGTTGACAGCTATGTGTAGAGGTTTCTGGGATGCTGTCTACACCATACATTCAAAGCACTATTGTACCTCTTTAAAACAATGATGGCTCCCATGCCCAAAGAATCCTGGGAATTCCCGGAGTTCCCTGGGAAGGCATTGGCTATGAAACTACTCTGGGAACTGTAGCTCTGCAAAGGGAAGAGGGGTCTGTGAACAACTCTCAGCACCTTTAACAAACTACAGTTCCCAGGATTCTTGGGGGAGGGGCACGATTCTTAAAAGCAGTATGATACTGCTTTAAATGTATGGTGCAAATGAGACCACTATCTCGGTTTGAGAAAGAAGGGAACCATAATTGTTTGGTTTTCCTTTTGCACAGGGCACAATTTATTTTCTTGATCATTCAGATGCTGGAATGAAATTTGGTGAGGTTTTCCAAGGCCCAGTTGTATGCCTCAATTTCAGACACCAGCTCAGCCCCTGCATCTGTTTTCCAAGGAGGGGAAATTATCTTAAGAAGCAAACTGAACTGAAGCATTGCTTCTGAGCGCAGAAGGGGTGAAAATAAATGTAGCATTTTGCCTTCCAGTATACCGGTAAATCCCTCTTGCAATGTATTTCCCTGTTTAAAGTCCAGGCAGCCACTCAGTTAACTCACTGAGTCTCCCTTTTATTTGTTTAAGGAGGTGAGAGAAGTAGCAACACGCATTGTCCTGCGACATCTGAAGGGAGGCCTTTCGTACATGGTGCTTCGCTAGTTTACAGTTTTATCTCGCCTCCAAATTGCTTAGGGAAGTGCCCATCCCATTTTATCCTCACAACATTCTTATAGTCACAGCCAGCTCAATACATTTTGCTGCCCGAGCCAGAGGGCAAGATAGTGCCTCCCCATCCCATGGACAGACTGGATTGACAGTTGATTTTTCTTTCAGTTCTGACAAGGGGATTGTTTCTTCCATTGCACCCGAAGGAAGCGGGTTTGTTATGGGGGTGCCGGACAAGCTGCGTGGCCCACACAGCTCTGTCCCCCACCCCACCCCTGCAACAAAAAGGTATCGCCAGAAGAGTCAGGAGAAAGAACCATTTGAAGAGGTTACTTCACTCTACCTAATGGTAGGACCGGCCCTGGCTGCAGAGGAGGTCAGACTGATAACAAGTAGCCAGAAGACATTCAGCAAGCTTCATAGCTGAGCGGAACTGATTTAGGCCTAGGCCCAGTATACCTGAAGTAGCGTCTCAGCTGGGACACTGAGGTCCAGACCCGAGGGCCTTCTGATGATTCCCTCACGGCAAGAAGTGAGGTTACAGGGAGCCAGGCAGAGGGCCTTCTCGGTAGTGGCACCTGCCCTGTGGAACGCCCTCCCACCAGATGTCAAGGAAATAAACTACAGTGGTACCTATGGTTGCGAACGGGATCCGTTCCAGAGGCCCGTTCGCAACATGAAAAGAATGCAACCCGCGTCTGCGCATGCATGGGTTGCGATTCGCTGCTTCTGCGCATGCTCGTGAGATCATTTTGTGCGTCTGCGCATGCGCAAGCAGCGAAACCCGGAGGTAACCCTTTCCGGTACTTCCAGGTTGCCGTGGGACGTATCCTGAAAGAACATAACATGAAGCGAATGTAACATGAGGTAAGACTGTACTATCTGACTTTTAGAAGACATCTGAAAGTAGCCCTGTTTAGGGAAGCTTTTAATGTCAGATGTTTTATTGTACGTTTAATATTTTGTTTGAAGCCGCCCAGAGTGGCTGGGGAACCCCAGCCAGATGGGTGGGGTATAAATAAATTATTATTATTATTATTAGGTCTTCCCAATCCAAGGAGAAGTCTATGCTGCACCTGGCACTAACTTGAATCGTGGTGGTGTTTTATTTATTATTTATTTCTATGCTGCCCATCTGACTGGTTTAACCCCAGCCACTTTGGGCGGCTTCCAACAAATTATAAAACCTCATTGAAACATCAAACATTTAAAAAAAAAACCCACTTCCCTATACAGTAATTATAGCAGAGCAGGAATAGGAGGGGAAAGCACAGCTCAGGGAGTTTTCTTCAGGACAGGAGCAATGACGTCACCTTCCTTGTGGCCGGCAAGCGATTGCGGAGATAGCGAGGCTTTCAAGTTTTATTATTTCTTGCGACAGATAAGCACAGGGGAAGCGAGAGAAGGAGGGAGATAATAAAGGAGAGCTTGGGGGGTTTCTTTCCTTTGTGGAGGCTCCTGCTTCCCAAGTAATTAAAAACTGCCTTTCACGGAAGCCAGTTGTTAAAGGCCAACTCTGTAAGTTGGAAAGCTACGTTCATTGGAAGTTACTCCAGGAAGAGGCTGGTCCATTGGATCTAATAGGGCGCCACCCCATCAAAGTCTATCTTCCCTCAGGAAATCCTCAACTGCCTGCCTTTTTACTTTTAGCTGGTCCTGGGGGTTGATCCTGGCTGTCATCGCCTCCTCCTTAGTCTCAGCATCGGCCTCAGAACTCAGTACAGTGCAAAATGGCTTTCATAACAACAGGACGTTGTCAAGTCCTGTCGCCCCAATTTCAAAGTGTGCGGCTTTTAGGAGCCCTATGCACCAGACCTGGGAGGCGGGGGTTGGTTGGTTTTGGAGCTTTTGGGGGTGGCGCTGTGGGTTAAAGCACAGAGCCTAGGACTTGCTGATCAGAAGGTCAGCGGTTCGAATCCCCACGACAGGGTGAGTTCCCGTTGCTCGGTCTCTGATCCTGCCAACCTAGCAGTTTGAAAGCACGTCAAAGTGCAAGTAGATAAATAGGTACCACTCTGGCAGGAAGGTAAACGGCGTTTCCGTGCACTGCTCTGGTTTGCCGGAAGCGGCTTAGTCATGCTGGCCACATGACCCGGAAGCTGTACGCCGGCTCCCTCGGCCTGTAAAGCGAGATGAGCGCCGCAACCCCAGAGTCGGCCACGACTGGACCTAATGGTCTGGGGTCCCTTTATCTTTTTAAAAGGACCCAATAATAATAATATTACCAGACAGAGGCAGCACTGCAGCTTCCAGGCACCTTGTAAAAGGATCTTGCGGGATCTGAAGCGGAATCGGGGCGAATCCGCTTTGAAACCCTGCCAATCTCTCCCTTGCCCACCTGTGATTTGTAAAGTGGGCGAGAAATACTAGCAAAACCTCTGCGAAAACTTCCTCCCGGTTTCTCTTTGGCTTTATGATACAACCAGTGTCAAATGAGCATGGTGTGACACAGGCATAAGCGCAGATCGAAGTGAACAAACCAGCATGTAGTAAATAGAACATCAGTTTTGTCCAGGAGGGATAGCTTAGTTGGTAGAGCACGAGGCTCTTAATCTCAGGGTTGTGGGTTTGAACCCTCCTTTAGGTGGAAGATTCCTGCCCCTTCCAACTCTGTTATATAGGGGGGGAATTTTATTTTTATTTTGGAAGGAAGAATAACCGACAAATACGTAAAACTGAGGCAATAATAGGGGAAGGCTATCCTGGAACGCCGCATAGAACAGTCCCGTAAGGAAATCAGCGGAGGTCTTATAGTTGTTGCTCTGTAACAATCTTTTGAATTGCTTTGAAAGAATTCCACCTTGTTGGGCTTTACTTGCGCTAATCCATAAATCAGGCCTGGGCTGCGCATTTACCACTCCCTCCTCCTCCTCCTCCTTACAGCGAAAGTGTTTATTTATTTATTTTTAAGGCCAAAAAGAGAGAGGGGGGGAAAAAACACATAGAACTATTCAGTGTTTCTATCTCTTTCTCTTTTCCTTTGATCTCTTTTGGAAAGCCGGGAGCTGACGGTAACTTAATCCCTGTCGTCGCTGTCTCTCTTTTCACAGGCAATCTTTTAGTACAAGCCCAGGGCCCCGGGTTCAATGATATCCTTTCTCCACCGCCAACCAGTCCAAAAAAGAAAAGAAAGTTGGGGAGGGGGCGGCGGAGAAAGCCCCCGTAAGAATGGAAGGGAGCGATTGTTTGCTGTGCAAATGACTGCCATGTTGCCATGGAAAAACGCTGGAGACTTCAAGGGGAGTTTGTGTTTTGCTGGGCCCCCAGCCAAGCCGCCCTGACTTATTACAAGCTGTAAGGAGCCGCACAGAACTGTATCCAAGCGAAGCGACCGAGGGCCGGTCAGAATAAAGCTGCCTTGGGTAGGTTGCGGGGGGGGAGGAGCAATGGGCCTTTAATCTGGGCGGGCGACTCCCCATTACTAAGTCTGCATTTCAATAGAGATAGGAGCTGGTGGGGAGGAGGAGGAGAGAGAGAGAGAACATTTGCTCACTTGCAAATGCATTAAGTCCTCTTTCATCTGCAGCACTCCCTACAAATGTTTGCAGAGCCGAATCAAGGATGGGGAAACTTTTTTTCTCTCCACGCAACCCGAGGGCCGCATTCTCTTCTTTGCGACCTCTCGGGGGCCGCATGCTGGCGATGAGCAAAAGCGAGCGGTACAAAGGAGCGCAGGTTTTGCCTTCGCATGGTAGGCTGGTGTCTGCACCCGCTTGCCCCCCTTTTCTCATTACAGCGGTACCTCGGGTTACATACGCTTCAGGTTACTTACGCTTCAGGTTACAGACTCCGCTAACCCAGAAATAGTACCTCAGGTTAAGAACTTTGCTTCAGGATGAGAACAGAAATTGTGCTCCGGCGGCGCAGCAGCAGCGGGAGGCCCCATTAGCTAAAGTGGTGATTCAGGTTAAGAACAGTTTCAGGTTAAGTACGGACCTCCAAAACGAATTAAGTATTTAACTTGAGGTATCACTGTACAGTGGATGCTCGGGTTGCGGACCTGGTCCACGGGGATGCACATTCGCAACCCACAGCGGTCCGTCTGCACATGCGCGGTTTGCGATTTGGTGTGCAATTTAGCACTTCTGCGCATGTGCGGCCGCCAAAACCCAGAAGTAACCTGTTCCGGTACTTCCGGGTTTCAGCAGTCTGCAACCCGAAAAAACACAACCTGAAGCGTCTGTAACCCGAGGTATGACTGTATTCTCCATCCAGGTGTGTGTTTTCAGAGGTATATTCAAGGCAGGTGAAAGCACTCATGGATGTGGAGAGGGTCTTGAGGGCCACATAGAGGGGCCTGAGGAGTGTCCCCCTCCCCGGTTTGGATTTACATGTGGGAGGGGCAGAACTTCTCCCCCTGAGACTGGAAATTGAGGAAAGATGTCTGCTCAAATGCGCTTAAGAATTGTCCGTTTAAATTGAAACAAATTGAATAAAATGAACCTTGGCCCTACAGCAGGAGACTTCAGGCCTAGAGGCCAAATGCGGCCCCCATAGCTTCTCTTTTCAGCCCTTTAGACCAGGCACCACCAACCTTAAGCCCGCCAGATGTTTTGGACTACAATTCCCATCATCCCTGACCACTGGTCTTGTTAGCTAGGGATCATGGGAGTTGTAGGCCAAAACATCTGGAGGGCCGCAGGTTGGGGATGCCTGCTTTATTAGACTTCCCCAGCCTTGTTCCTTGTGTGCTTGCGACTGGCTAGGACGTGGCCGCCAGAATGCAGTAGCACCTCTTCGTTTTCGTTTTATTTTTCACTTTTAATTTGTATACCGCCTTTCTATATACAAGGCAGTTTACAAGTTGAAGAAATGACAGAATTTGACCGAAAGCTCACACACCTTGCCTGCCTGGACGCAGTGATGCGTGCTGAACCTAGAAACTTTCCCTCTTGCACGGCCGCAACAAAGGCTCTGCCAACTTTTGTCTCTGTCCCCACCAGCCGCTGGCACGCTGCCCACAAGGAAATGCCAGCCTTGGGCTAAGGAACATTCCCCATCCCTGGCCTGCAATACAGTCATATGTTTTTAAAAGCATAGTGGTGATTTGGAAACAGCGGAGGACAAGTAGAGCCGTTTGCATGAACCATAGCCCAGGCCTGTGCCTGCTTGCTCAGAGATAAGTCCAGTGGGTAAAGGTAAAGGTCCAGTTGTGGCCGACTCTGGGGTTGCGGCGCTCATCTCGCATTATTGGCCAAGGGAGCCGGCGTGCAGCTTCCGGGTCATGTCGCCAGCATGACTAAGCCACTTCTGGCAAACCAGGGCAGCACATGGAAACGCCGTTTACCTTCCCGCCGGAGCGGTACCTATTTATCTACTTGCACTTTGAGGTGCTTTCGAACTGCTAGGTTGGCAGGAGCAGGGACTGAGCAACGGGAGCTCACCCCTTCGCGGGGATTTGAACCACCGACCTTCTGATCGGCAAGTCCTAGGAAAAGCAGGGCATTCTGGGATCAAATCAGAAACCAGGGCAGTTCATGTAAATCCGGGACCGTCCCTAGAAAATCAGGACACTTGGAGGGTCTGCGCACGTGCATGTGTGCAAGCAAAAGGGTGTGCGTGCAAATCGGATCCCCTCCACCAGAGTCAATGGTGAAGCCCTTGAGGAAGGGGGAGTAATTCGGCGTGAACTTTACAGCCCCTCTTCTTCGCCACCGCCACTGCAGTTCCCAGAGCATATAACTGCATCGGGTTTATTGTCTTATCAATGTAAATCATGTCGTAAGGCATCTTTTGCAAGAAAAGTAAATAAAGCTCTGGTAGTTTCGAAATCCTATCAGGTTTCGGAATGTGTCCCGCAAGAGCAGTGCCCACAATATTAGCCATAATAACAAGATCATTTGTTGCAGGAGGCTGTCGCTTGTCTCCGCAACAGAGCTTGCACATATAATAGGATGGGATTCTTTTTAAAGATTATTTGATTCCTTTATTAGGGACGCGGGTGGCGCTGTGGGCTAAACCACAGAATCTAGGACTTGCCGATCAGAAGGTTGGTGGTTCGAATCGCCGCGACGGGGTGAGCTCCCGTTGCTCGGTCCCTGCTTCTGCCAACCTAGCAGTTTGAAAGCATGTCAAAGTGCAAGTAGATAAATAGGTACCGCTCCGGCGGTAAGGTAAACGGCGTTTCCGTGCGCTGCTCTGGTTCACCAGAAGCGGCTTAGTCATGCTGGCCACATGACCCGGAAGCTGTAAATGAGTAAAATGAGATGAGCGCCGCAACCCCAGAGTCAGCCACGACTGGACCTAATGGTCAGGGGTCCCTTTACCTTTATTCCTTTATTGCTTGTTATATGCCACCCTTAAGGCAAGATATTTAAGTGTAATAATTAAGTAAGTAGTGAGAGAAGAAGGACTTCTCCAGACAGCACATAGTTCAACCAAGGAATTCACTCTTGAAGGAGAGGTGTTTGACAGTGAAACGGACTCCCTCGTGAGGTTGTCGTGGATGCTCTAGTTGACATTCCTGCGCCCTCGGGGTCCCTTCCAGCTCAGCAATTCTACGATTCCATGTAGTGATGGCCCACAAGTTGGGCAGCTTTAAAAAGAGAATTGGGCAGACTCATGAGGCATAAGGCTCTCAGTGGTGATGGACCCCAATGGCTATGTCCTACCTCTGTTGTAGTGGTTGCTTCCCCCTGAATACCAGTACTGAATAATAATAAATTTTATTTATACCCCACCCTCTCCGGCCAGAGCCGGGCTCAGGGCGGCTAACACCAGTAAAATTACAGTAAAAACATAATGGGGGGGGGACCAATTTAAAATAAAGGTTAAAATGCAATTTAAAACGCAGCCTCATTTTAAAAGTAGCCCATAGATCAAAACCGTAAGGGGAGGGAAACATAAGGGTCAGACTGAGTCCAAACCAAAGACCAGGCGGAACAGCTCTGTCTTGCAGCCCCTGCAGAAAGATGTCAAGTCCCGCAGGGCCCTAGTCTCTTGTGACAGAGCGTTCCACCAAGTTGGGGCCAGTACTGAAAAGGCCCTGGCCCTATTTGAGACCAATCTAACCACCTTGTGACTTGGGACCTCCAAAGTGATGTCATTTGTGGACCTGAAGGTCTTCCGCAGGGCATACCAGGAGAGGCGGTCCCGTAGGTACATGGGTCCTAGGCCACATAGGGCTTTAAAGGTCCCAACCAGCACCTTAAACCTGACCCTGTACTCCACCGGGAGCCAGTGCAGTTGGTAAAGCATTGGATGAATGTGATCCCGCAGCAAGGACCCCGTAAGGAATGCCAGTGCAGAGAATGTTTGTTGCATTCATATCCTGCTTCCAGGCTTCTCATAGGCATGTTCTTGACCTCTGTGAGAACAGGCTGCTGGACCAGTTTGGACTTTGGCCTGCTCCAACAGGACTCGTTTCTTAGGCAGGAGCACGATTCAGATTTACAGCTACCGTCGTAGTTCCTTTGCTTGGGAATCGTTTTGCTCGGGGAAATGGAATCCGTAGCTGACCCAAGACTGCAGCAGGCCAGAAATGTAAAACCTGGCGCTGTTAGTTTTAAAAGACAAGAATGCCTTTCTTTAAATAAATAAAGATGATCTAGCAAAATCAATCATAAATCACAGGGCAGTCGAACAAAATGTGCCTTGTTTTCAGCTCGGGAAGAAGCCTGTTCCCCCCCCCCACCCGTCTGCAAATGGAACAAGCATTTAAAATAAAAAGAAAAAAGCTAACAGCGCATTTAGATGTAGGACCCTTCCATTTAATGTGGTTTTCGGTGAAAACTATGTGATGGTTATATAGGTTACAGATGACATCACCGCAGCAAGAGGAAGGGCTGCTTGCTTGCTTGCTTGTTGACTCGATACTAAGTTTTTCCAATTTCCCTCCATCCCCCCCTTGCGAGGGAACGTGGGGATGATGGCTGCCATAGTATCAGGAGGGGTGACTTGGCCAGTGTCCATCACGTCATCTACAATGGAGTTGGAAAAGTGCTTTTGCCTGAGGGCTGCTTTCCTACATGAGCAACCTTCCAGGGGCGACATGCCAGTGGTGGGTGGAGCCAGAAGCAAAAATGGGAGGAGCATTGGATCTGAGCCTTTCTTTTGTAATGTAGGCTACATTCCAGTCGCACACAAATCACAGAGTTTTCTGCGCACATCCATACCTCCCCTTCCTCCATCCAGGCAAGCAGGGGCCGTTATCATGCTTGAAGGATATATTTCAGCTCGACAAAACCATTTGAGAATGGTGTGGAGTGAGGATGGCCTCAAGTTCCCTTCTCCAGATCTGTTGCATTCATCTAATGGTTTGGGAAGATTAGTAAAGGTAAAGGGACCCCTGACCATTAGGTCCAGTCGTGGCCGACTCTGGGGTTGCGGCGCTCATCTCGCTTTATTGGCCGAGGGAGCCGGCGTACAGCTTCCGGGTCATGTGGCCAGCATGACTAAGCCGCTTCTGGCGAACCAGAGCAGCGCACGGAAACGCCGTTTACCTTCCCGCCGGAGCGGTACCTATTTATCTACTTGCACTTTGACGTGCTTTCGAACTCCTAGGTTGGCAGGAGCAGGGACCAAGCAACGGGAGCTCAGCCCATCGCGGGGATTCGAACCGCCGGCCTTCTGATCAGCAAGTCCTAGGCTTGCACCACCTGCGTCCCTTTTGGGGAGATCAGAACATCTGAATAGGGCCCCATTCCCACCCTTTACAGCACTATGATACCATTTTAACGGTCATGGTTTCCCCCCAAGAGTTTGTAGAATTGTAGGATTGGAAAGTATCCTGAGGGTCCTCTACTCCAACCCCCTGCAATGCCAGAATCTCAGCTAGAGCATCCATGACAGATGGCCATCCAACCTCTGCTTAAAAACCACCAAGCAACCTCGTGAGGGAGTCCATTCCGCTGTCGAACAGCTCTTAATGTCAGAAAGCTCTTCTTGATGTTTAGTCAGAATTTCCTTTCTTGCAACTTGAATCTACTGGTTTGGGTTTGTTTATTTATTTATTTATACCCCACCCATCTGGCTGGATTTCCCCAGCCACTCTGGGCAGCTCACAACAGAATATTAAAAACACGATAAAACATCAGACATTAAAAACTTCCCTAAACAGGGCTGCCTTCAGATGTCTTCTAAAATTCAGATAGTTGTTTATTTCCTTCACATCTGATGGGAGGGCGTTCCACAGGGTGGGCGCCACTACCGAGAAGGCCCTCTGCCTGGTTCCCTGTAACCTCACTTCTCGCAGTGAGGGAACCGCCAGAAGGCCCTCGGCGCTGGACCTCAGTGTCCGGGCTGAATGATGAGGGTGGAGATGCACCTACCCAGGATTCTTTGGGGGAAGCTATGGCTGTTTAAAGTGGTATAACACTACTTGAAGTGTATATTGCAGATGGGGCACTGATGGAGAACTGGGGTGGAATGGTGCCAGAGATTGAGCAATGGAGCAGGATAGCACTGGGGTTTGCAAACCAGGGAGAAATCGGAGAGATCAGCGCGAAAACTGCAGCTCGAAAGCTTCCAGTGCAGGAAGCAAGGACTCTGCCTCCACCTTCTCCTCTGCACACTCTTGAACTCTGACTGTACTCATAGCATCAACAGCTGGCAGATGTGAGAGTCAGATGCTTGTGTGTGCGTTTTCCCCCCTTTCCCAGAAAGCCTGGCACATCTGTTATTTTTACACTGCATCCCAGAGAGCCACTAGCAAGCTGAAAGTCGTATTGGCCTTTCCCGGGAATCCACAACTCCGACAGAGAGAGCCTTCTGGAAGATTCCACTGAAGCTTAGCAGTACACAGAACAAATGTTCCAAAGTTATGCCATGTACACACAAACACACAGTGTCCCCTCAAAACTATTTTTATAGAGTTGCAGGTATATTATGAGTTCTTGGTGCAGAAATCAAGAGCGTCTGGGGAAACCTAGCCAGGTGGGTAGGGTATAAATAATAAAATTATTACTATCATCATCATCATCATCATCATCATCATTATTATTATTATAGCATAAGAAAAGCCCTGCTAGATCAGACCCCAATACATCTTCTGAGCCCACAGATGGGAATTAGAACCTAAGGCCCCCTCAGAAGTTGCTGGACTCCCATCAGTCCCAGCCAGCATTCAGGGATGATGGGAATTGTAGTCTGTCAGCTGTTGTGTTCATGGGTACACAGACCATACACTCATTGAGCGCTACATGTGATAACTCAACCATTTGTATACCCAGGTACGCAGATTGTATATTCATTGAATGTAACATGAGAGCCAGTGTGGTGTAGTGGTTAAGAGCGGTAGTCTCGTAATCTGGGGAACCGGGTTCGCGTCTCCGCTCCTCCACATGCAGCTGCTGGGTGACCTTGGGCCAGTCACAGTTCTTTGAAGTCTCTCAGCCCCACTCACCTCACAGAGTGTTTGTTGTGGGGGAGGAAGGGAAAGGAGAATGTTAGCCGCTTTGAGACTCCTGAAGGGGAGTGAAAGGCGGGGTATCAAATCCAAACTCTTCTTCTAACATGTGAAACACCAAACCACTACTGCTTTCATCTCTACCCTTGCTGGAATCTAAAAATCTTACCTGTTCTGGTTCAGAATATCGTAGTCTGCATGCATGCCTTTGGCATCTTTATTCTTTACTTTTGCTTTTAAGAGCCATCATGGGATCTGACCTTTTTCAGCTGTGCGCTAACAGAGGCACATATTTAATTTGACTGAACTTGAGTTTCCGATTCCAAAGATCTCCTGCTTTTGTCAATCTGCCACTTCACTTGTGTTATTTAAACGAGTGGAAAGAGTGCATGCAGTTTGTGTCTCACAAGAACCCTTACACATTTTGATTTTTTTGCACATCTCATAAATGGCAGTATTTCCAGAAACGAAACATTTTAAGTAAGCCTAGATCCCAAGATACACGGAATCCTCTGGCACCATCCTATGGATGAAATAAACATTTCCGTCATTTGTTCTTCGCGATGACATTCTTTTGCATGAATTTCCCAGAGAAGGATGGTAAGAGAGAACAAAACTGCTCTTCCAAGGATGGGAAGGTACGGAAAAGCATAAATAGTTTAGCTGAAAACAAGGAAATTTTGGGATGTGCTAGCATCTTAACTAAACATAACTCAGGTGTGACGAACCTTTGGCACTGCAGATGCTGTTGGCCTACATGTGCTATCTTTGGCCATGCTGGCTGAGGTTGACGGGGGATGGAAGGCAACAAAGGCTCAGGATCACTGGAAGGACATGGGTTCAAGAGGAGCCAGGCACTGATAACTTGCTCCCTGCTGGTTGGAGGAGGGAACTACAGGCACCTCAATCCAGGAAATACATGCAGAATCCTTCTAAGGTGGAAGAGTTGCGCGATCCAGGAGACCCATGCTACCGACGGCAATCTTGCTACAAGGCTTGAGTGAAACAAGCAAAGAGTTTCAAGGGAAGCAAACACACACACACACACACACAAAAAATAGTTCCAGGAAAAGTAGGGAAACATGTCAGGGATGTGCATGTTTCATTACAATCACCCATGTGTTGCAGGTGTCTACTGGCTAGTAGCTGTGTTGTGCATTACTGACAAACACCTCTCAGGGGTGGGATCTGTTTTCAGAAATTGTGACTCAGCTTAAATTTAAGTAGCCTTTACTGTGTGCAGCACTGCACCCAAGGAGAACTGTATCGCTGACTTAAGGCTGTAGTACTTTTAATACATAGGTAAAGGTAAAGGGACCCATGACCATTAGGTCCAGTCGTGACCGACTCTGAGGTTGCGGCACTCATCTTGTTTTATTGGCCGAGGGAGCCAGCGTGCAGCTTCCGGGTCATGTGGCCAGCATGACTAAGCCGCTTCTGGCGAACCAGAGCAGCGCACGGAAACGCCATTTACCTTCCCGCTGGAGCGGTACCTATTTATCTACTTGCACTTTGACGTGCTTTCGAACTGCTAGGTTGGCAGGAGCAGGGACCGAGCAACGGGAGCTCACCCCGTCGTGGGGATTCGAACTGCCGACCTTCTGATTGGCAAGTTTAACACACAGCGCCACCCGCGTCCCACCTTTTAATACATAAAGGTAAAGGTACCCCTGCCAGTATGGGCCAGTCTTGACAGACTCTGGGGTTGTGCGCCTATCTCACTCAAGAGGCCGGGGGCCAGCGCTGTCCGGAGACACTTCCGGGTCACGTGGCCAGCGTGACAAGCTGCATCTGGCGAGCCAGCGCAGCACACGGAAACGCCGTTTACCTTCCCGCCAGTAAGCGGTCCCTATTTATCTACTTGCACCTGGGGGTGCTTTCGAACTGCTAGGTTGGCAGGCGCTGGGACCGAGCAACGGGAGCGCACCCCACCGCGGGGATTCGAACCGCCGACCTTTCAATCGGCAAGCCTTAGGCGCTGAGGCTTTTACCCACAGCGCCACCCGCGTCCCTTTTAATACATACCTGACAGTAATTTTCATTGAAAAGAATGAGATATACTTTTAAGTACACCTGTATAGGGTTGCACTGCAAACTTCAGGCTTCCTTCAAAGCTAGCCATTTTGGGCTTTGCTGAGTGGCTTATTAAAGAATTTGCTTCACACTGTCTTCAATAGTTGGATGTTTTCTGTGGGCAGCCTTTTGCACTGTCAGTTTCATTAGGAAGAAGAGGAAGTGCTGTAGACTGTTGTGTTTTTCCCCCTGTAAGATCTCTTTATTTACAAATGTACACATTGGACAAGTGAGGGGGAAGAGTCAGATATGGCAAGCCAGTATCAGCCCTGCAAATGGAACAATGCACACCATTTACAAAAGCCCAGGCTACATTCAAAAGCACCAAAGAGTTTCTTTCAGCCCCTGCACCAAAGCAGAGGGGATACTCTTCTGCAGCTAGGAGCCACCAGCCATCAAAGGCCATTAAACAGCAATAATCACCAGCTAGCAATCTGCAAAAGAAGCCCATAGAATCAACAAGGAATATTTGCGACCAATGGGTGTTTTCTGTGCACAGAACTCAGTCCTGCAATGGACTGTCATTTGCTTTTGGGAGACCTCCTAGGGATGGGTGTAATTTTTAATGTTTTATCCTGGAAGAATGTCCTGGGAAGAATAAAAGATATGACCCACTGAGCCTGGCTGAAGTCGTAGGGTATGTTTTGGAGGGGAGAAAGGATGTGTTTCGCAAACATATGCAAGGAATTACTCCAGAAGGTTATGGAAGTGAGGAATGAGCTGAGCCTTGCTTACTTGAAAGCGGCAATGAAAGGAAGGAAGGAAGGAAGGAAGGAAGGAAGGGAGCTTGGGATAAGTCAAGACCAGGAGAACAGAAAGGTGGGCTGCACAGTGATACTTTCTTTGTTCTTGAAATCAGTCTGTGCTCCAAACAAGGAAGGCTGGAAGAAAATTCTGAAAGAACAGGAGTTGAATATGAAGCTGTGAAATTTATGGAAAGGGGTGTCCAGTTCTAGGGCCTTAATTGCCATGTGATTTGCATTTGTTGCCATGTGATGGAAATCCTGTTTCTCTGGCTTGGGCATTACGCTCATGTCTTGCAAGGGCTAGAGATTTGAAAGCAGATAAAGTGGGGGAGCAACACGATCCTAAAATTCAGAATAGATAGGCCAGTGCGATCTCGTGTATTCTGAATGTTCTTATGTGATGCCAATAAAGGTTACTTGACTTGACTTGACAATCCTAAAATCAGAAGCAAGTCCTGTCACACCCACGCCAGACCTTTTAAAGCTCCCTCATGCCACTGTTAGAGTCATGGCTTCCCCCAAATGAACCCTGGGAATGGTATTTTGCTTAAGGGCCTGTGAACAACTCCCAGCACTCTTAAGGAACTACATTTCCCAGGATTCTTTGGGGGAAGAAGCCATAACTCACAAAGTGTCTGGTATCAATACAACCTGATTCTCAGCTCGATAGAACTAAGTTTCTAGGGGGGGTGGAAGCATTTATGGTCTGTGCAAACCAGATAAACCGTTGTGGGCACCACAGACACACACAGGACCACCTATTCCATGGGCTTACAGTAGACCGATTCATGCAAGCCTCATTTCAGCAGGAGGGGAGTCAGGGAGGGAAGCTTCTGGGTGTCAGGGAAGGCCTCAGTGGACACCCGTGCACCCGTGGGGCACCCCCTTGACCACCCCTGCCCTATTCAGTGCGTTAAAGACTGCAGCCTAAATGCAACCTAAATGTTTCACTGCAGCCTAAATTCCACGCCTCAGCACCATACGGTGGCAGAATCTGCTTGGCCGTGAGAATTGGTGTAAGCAAAGCAAACCCTTCCTCAAATCGAAAGCAGCACCGCATGCGAGAGATTTTCAACAAGTGAGTGAACGAGGGAAGTGAAAGTTCACACTCAGACAACACGGCTACAGATCAGTGCACAAAAGCCCACAGCAGCTGACACCAAGCAGGGGCGGTGTTTTGAGCACAAGGAACGAAACCACAAAGAGCACGGCGCATGCTCAGCGGATTCTGATCGGCCACGACAGAATGGTTACTCGCACTGTAATCCAGGAGTACAGCCTTCCACACACCCACATCTGATTTGATGCAACCCTTAATCTTTAAGGTGCCACAGGGCTCTATCACCAGAGTGTTTGCTTTAAGAAGAGAACAGCAATCCACCCTGTTTGAAGCAGTGGAGAAAAAATTAAACTGTTTCACACAGGGATGCTAGAACACAGATAAAATGCAAGAGGAACAAACTAGATGAAGTAAAGGTAGGAGATTTGTTTCTCCGGCAAAGGACCCAGGAACCTCGGCCGTTTCCCCTCCTGTATAAAAAGGGAGCCTGCCGTTTGAATGTGCCACATCTGATCTCCATTAATACTCTAGGAAATCTGCGAACAATGTTTCAAAACACTTCTTGGCATCTTGGACGTAAGTGCATATAAAAGGCTCGGGTTTCACCACGGCAGAAATAATTTATTGGTAGCACCATTACAAGGAGCGTGAGATAAAAAGTTCTAGCCCTGCAAGTCAGAAAGAACACCAGGTCTCAAACTCATGGCGAGGAGGGGGGGGAAGAACGTACCACGAGCCTGGAAGGCAATGTATTTTGGGGAGCAAAGCAAGGCCTCTTGCTCTTCATTTGAATTTGTGAATGCTGTATCATCATCATTTACTACTACGATGATGATGATGATGATGATGATGATGAGCCCGGCGGGACTAGACCAAAGGCCTGTCTAGCCCATCTTTGTGTCTGTGTACATATTAGTGGCGTAAAACACAGTGAGGTCATTCTCCTCTCCCCACATCACCTACCAAGCTGCGTGCCAAGTCACATTTGCACATTGTTTTTGAAGCTGTGTACACACTACATAAGCCACAGTCCATGCCCATCTTGCATTTTCATTCACACACATACATATATAAATACATATCTATACATAAATATTTGGGTACACAGGTATATGCAACCACCCACGTGTCTATGCATGCATTTCCAAGACTTTATTATGAAGTTAAAATAACAATCCATTAAGAAATACGAAATAAAACAAGCGAAAAAGAACGGGGGGGGGGGGGGGGGCAGTACAAGACAAAACCAGGGTTCACAGCCATTACCTCATAAAATAAAGTACATTCTGAAGAGACTATGCAGTGATTTAGATGTTAACAACAAACCTTGAGCTGATGCAGAAGTAAATTAAAAAACAAACGTTATGAATACCAAATAAAGCGATATTTCATTGGGTCTTGCCTTGTCATATAAAAAACAAATCTCCCGCCAGTCAGTTTCATTTGATGGCATGGGTTCTGTTGTTGTTGTTATCTTCAGTTTATAGCTCCTAAAGAGGCCGCATCCTTTATCAATAATTCTGGCAAGCGAGCCTTCCCTCTCAGCGTTTAGAGTGTTTGTGAACATTCTGCAACACCACAGCTGCTCCGACAAGAGGAGCAGAAAAGCGCAAGGTGACACAGCGGCCAGTTTTTCGTATATCGCGCAAAAGCAGCTCCGGCTAAAGAGTTAGAAACCCAATGTTGGCACCGTGCAAGGCCTTGTTAACTGCCCAGTTTGATCCACGCCAATGCGATTTAACCTCTCTCTTTCCCCCCTCGCCCGTTCCCTGCTTGTTTAGTTAGGATGGGAGTGATTTGCCTGCTGTTGAGTGCGATTTCATAGAAGCGCAACAAAAAGCCCGAAATGGCTTAGGCCCGTAAATGTTTCCAGATGGGGGCATTTCTGGCGAACTTTTTTTGCTCTTCTAAAAGGGAGGCCCTGTTTACATTCCGAACCACTGAACAGAAGACGTTCCTCCCAGAGAGGAACATCTGATAATCGTAGGAATAAAACGGTCAATGGAGATTTTACAATCGGCTTGAAGTGTGACAGGCGCATTTCTCACAGACCCAAATGGCGAAGACCGCGGGGCTCGTCCGCTCTTGGTTTTGTGCCACGATTCTAGGCACAGACCAGGCCTTTACACGTCCAGCTCTGAGTGTTGTTGGGTTTTTTTGTGCTGCTGAATCGGAGCAAACAGCAGTCGGGTTTTCTGCGCGTCGCTCTTTGGTCCGATTCAACGGTAAAACAGAGTTTCCGTGCCTAGAATGCGCAAAGCAAAAAATTAGTGTGGACGAGCCCTGCTTCACACTGGGCAAAATGAGAAAACAGGTGCCTTGAAATATACATGTAAGAAAGGAAGATCTAATATAATATGAAGCAGACAGTCAACAGTCTTTGAGAACAGCTGCCCTTATCTTAGGAAATTAAAAGGGCATGTCAGTTACTGTTAAAGGGGTAATGACTGTGGTCAGAAAACTTTCCTTGACTTTCAGAAGGCACTAAAAATCTTCCTTTTCACCCCACTTCTGGGATTCCCCTTGGGAGGGTGTTATTTGGTCTGTGACAGTATAATGACATTTGTGGATTCTGATATTTTTGATTGTCTGGCAGTTCTATCCATCCACCCGTCTCTGTCACTATTTTGTCTTCATCTTCTTAGTTGTTTTATTAATTGTTTTCTAAATCAACGACTGAATAAACAAGATAGAACTGGATTGAGAGGCAGGAAGCATGCGGAAGCGGCGAACCAGCTTCTGCATTGCTTATCTCTCGCAGGCAATATGCACAGGCTTTTGGTCTCCGTCCTATAGAGTCAAACAGGTTTTGTGGGTTTTTGAAAGCACATAAAACCTGCACAGTCTGTTTGACTGTGGATGATCATCATATCAGCGCACGCTCCACAAAGCAGAAATCATGTTTCCAATTTCCTGAGAAATCATCTTCAACTTCTCTTTTATCTGGAGGAGACCTACCAATGTAAAGGCACCTATGTTGGCTTGCTTGTATACTCTGCTCAATCTCCACCCCCAAATTCTCTCTTGGCGGTTCCTTTTAACGTGCATGCACCCCCCCCCCCCGCCACGATTCCCCCTTCCAACTGTACTTAGATCTGCAAAACGGGGTTCTTAAATGCAGTTGAGTCCAAAGCGCAGTTCCTGTAGCCACGAGACCTTGACAAATTAGCCGTACCTCTTGGGAGCCGGTTTTGATCATAAAACTCAGCATCCTCCCATAATTCCCCCCTCCCCCTCCGCCCAACCTCTAAAGCCGATTCTGTAGCAGTGCTTAGCCGCAAATGAGCACCTTCAGGAAGCTATTCTGTACTTCCAGGGATAATTGGGCCGCAGCAGGTAGTTAATTATTTTGGGCTGCTTGGCTACAGCTTAGCACGAGGGCAAGGGAGGGCACAGGCAGCAGTTCTCTGCAGGCAGAACGCACTGCATTGATGTGATCTCTGCTTATATGAAGATCTTCTAAGGCACTTCTGAACATGGCCCTCCTGTCCCTCTGCCTGGTGCATTTTTAGTTGTGCTAATTTGGGAAATGCATTTTTTTATAATAATGATTTTTAAAAAAACCCAGTTTGCTCGCAGTATTATTCCCCAGCAACTCTTCCTGCCGCCCTTACATTTCACAAATGTTCTTGCAGGCTTCTTACAACACCCTGCCTATGTTACTTCTTCTGCGTGTCCTCTTTTGTCATTTTTGTCATGCCTCAGTTGTTGTTTTTGTTGTTGTTGTTGTTGTTGTTGTTTTGCATTTCCAAACAAGCTGGAATGCAATGCAATAATTAGTTGCATTGCAAACTCTACAACACAGAGCCTCTGCAGCATGGATTTCCTTTTTAAAAGCTTCCACTGTGCTTATTTAAAAGCAATGGGAGGGTATAAACCTGGGGTGACCACCATAGTAGCCATGGGCACCAAGGTACCCCAATACACTCTTCCTGGTCTCCTGTCCCCCAATTCTTTATTTTAATTGGGAGAATCGCCTCTTTTCCTGTTGAGATGGATTGCATGGGGTTTTTTGGAGGGGGTTGTCTTCATTTATTTGGGGGGGGGGAATATAGATGCTCTTCCCTTTGGGTGATTCATTTCCTCTTAGTTGGCAATGTGTAAGTGGCCATCATAGGGTCCCTCGCTCTTTTGATTCTTCTAGCAAAGCGGGTTTTGGTTTTGGTTTTTTACAGTAAAGGGGGCATCTTTAAAAATCACATCCCGGCCCCAAGCTCCCAATATGAAGTGATGCTGCCCATTCTTCCCATCTCAGGATCCGGCCAGCTCATTCTGCCTCGTGTACAGACCTGGCGTCAGTAGTAACAATCGCCAGCATCTATGACCTTTTGCACAGTTCAGTGGAAGTTCAGCGTAAACTACTCCCCGGGAAAGGAGGGTGGGTTTGTAGAAAAGCACTCCTGCGTTTGGAAAGCCAAAATGAAATCCATGCCACCCACTCTCAAGTTGTCGGTCGGTTGTTGTTATTCAGTTTCTGCAATGAACTCCCAGAGCAAAATGCAAAAGGGAAATGCATTTTTTTTTATTTTTTTACAAAAATCAGCAACATTCCATTCACACTCCCACTCGCCTCTGAGGTTCGTCCACTTCCTTCCTGTGGCTTTTTATAGAATCATGTGTGTTTTTCTCACGTCCGGTAATAAAAAGACGTTTTGTGCGTCTGCTGCTGTGGATGTGTATACAACCCACAACTATCACACTTAAAAGTGTAGTTTTGGTTTACGTGGGAGAGCTGAAACGATGTCAAACCTCGAGAAAGATCAAATGCAAGAGAGCTTGGGGTTTGCTTTTGTAGTCTGAGCATTAAAATTTGTGTTGCTGTTTTTCCCCCTCTCCTGTAAGCGCTTCTCGTTATGGATCGGCTGCTTCCTTTTCATTCGCAAATAGCAAGTTCAGCTCTCTCTCTCTCTCCCTCTTGAAAGTTTTTAGCCCTTAAGATGGTGATGATAGGCTCAAACTTCCACGTGAGCAAAAATCACCTAAACAGTCAAGTGCTGGGCCATGGACAGCAGCGGAATGAGAGGCAAGGATCACAGATCAGAAGCGAGGCACAGTAAATCACCAATGGAGGAACCTCCACATATCATGGGCCTAATTTCAGCCCAGCCATGCCCATCTACGCTGCACCTGATGTCATAACTCAGGAGAGGGTTTTAGAAGACTCGACAATCAGGCAATCGTTGGGTCATGCATACAGCCCTTCTCAAGACCAAATGGCCAGCTGGTTAACAGAACTTTGCCCTAATGGAGGTGGCATGGGTCTCTGGGGCTGTGAGAGGGCCTGGGGATGCTTTTCTGGCTAGGAAACAGTGGCCCTGATGGTTTGTCGCCCAAGGTGGCATCTCAACATAAGTCAAAGTACCGCTTAGCTGATCAGTGCTGAACGGAAAGCTCAGCTGCCCAGGAACTCCCTTTATTCTCATTTTGTAGCCCTACCCATTCCTGCCACACCAATGGCCCTGGTTTGTGGGCAACGACCTCATGGGCCAAACTGGGATCCGTGCTGTACCTAATCAGACTCACTGGTCAGTGGTTCCCTACTGCTGGTCTTCATGCCAGGGATAGGAACCTGGGACCTTCTGAAGATGCTCTGCAGCCCTCAACAAGGATGCTTGGTCATGTCAGAAAGCTGCTTAGGAAGCCGCTGGACCCCATTTCCCAACCTGCCGTCCTTCAGAGATCCTGAACTGCAACTAGTTGTAGACCGAAACATCTGGATGGCACCAGGCTGAGGAAGGCTGAACTAGGTTTATAATGAAGTTCAGTTTTGTGGTATTTGGCTGTTCTGAAGGCAGCGTGGCTCTTTCGTGGTTCTGCTCAGTTCTTCACTGGCGGGAGCTAATTTCGTTGACTTTGCGGCTCCCCCACTAAGGCTTCTGAGCTTGGAATCGGAACTTAATATCCACCTCCACCTGTGCCTTATTAATAGAAGCTACTTCCCTCATCAAATGCGGCGTGCGGAGAAGAATATGAGAAATTAGCAATAGGCCGTAACAGCCTCCGAGACCTCCATACCGATTGCGCTGGGAGTAGCCCTGGCGATAGCAGCTCTGACGCAGTGGAAGGGACGAGAAAGATGGCTTAATGGGAAGGAAATATAGCCAGAAGGATGTATATGGCTGGATGCCTTCCATACGTCACTGTTCAGACACAGCCTCCAAGCTGCCAACCTGTGTGTGAATGCAATGGTTAAACTACTGCGCTGGATCTGAAACCCTGATTCGAATTCTCCCCGCCTCAGCAACCATAAAGCTTACTGGGTATATGCCCTTGGGTCAGCCATTCTTTCTCGCCACCTAGATTGCCTTACAGGGTTGTTGTGAATATAAACGGTGGAAGGGAGTACTGTGGCTGCAGCTTACTGGTTTGGGCCCAGTTCTCCAATCTGATAATAATAATAATAATTTTTATTTATACCCCGCCCTCCCCAGCCAAGGCCGGGCTCAGAGCGGCTTACAAGCAATAATAAAAACCAAGTTGAATGATTACAACTTAAAAACAAAATTAAAATACAACATTAAAATAGTGAAACATTAAAATGTAGCCTCCTCACAGGAGGAGAAAGGAAAAGAAAAAAGAAAGAGAGGGAGGGAGGGGAGGGAATCAAATTGGCTCCAAGCCAAAGGCCAGGCGGAACAGCTCTGTCTTACAGGCCCTGAGGAAAGAAATCAGATCCTGCAGGGCCCTGGTCTCATGAGACAGAGCGTTCCACCAGGCCAGAGCCAGAGTTGAAAAGGCCCTGGCTCTGGTTGAGGCTAATCTAACTTCCTTAGGGCCCGGGAGCACGAGGGTGTTGCTATTTATGGACCTTGAGGCTCTCCGTGGGGCATACCGGGAGAGGCGGTCCCGTAGGTACGAGGGTCCTAGGCCGTGAAGGGTCCTCTTTAATCCTGATTCTGTCTTCTGCAGCTTTAGCTACCCCTCCCAGTTTGGTGTCATCTGCAAATGTGATGAGCATCCCCTCAATTCCTTCATCTAAGTCATTTACAAAGGCGTTGAACAACAAAGGGCCCAGAACCCTGTGGCACCCCACTTGTCATTTTTCCCCAGGACGATGAGGAACCATCAATGAGTACTCTTTGGGTTTGGTCAGTCAACCAGCTACAAATCCACCTAACGGTTGCCTCATCCAGGCCACATTTTACCATCTTCTGCACAAGAATACCATGGGGTAGTTACTCAAAAGCTGCTGCCCAAAGCTGTGTAAGTGTGTTAGAAAAGATGGAACATGAACTCCGTTTGTGGGAGGTTGTGTCGCTGTGTGACCAGGATTGTATACGGAGCAAAATACCGACGTTCTTTTGGTGTAACTTGAGGCTGTCTGTCTGCAGAAGGAAAGGGAGGGTTTGCAGAAGACAGGGAGTTCTTTATACTGGGGGAGGATCACACGCACGTTTAAGTCTTTGCCGAAATTCCAATCTGTATAATTATTCCTTTGATTGTGCTAGATCTGGAAAAAAAGAAGAAGCTGAGGCGGCAGGCTTGTGTGTGACCCGTGGCCTTGTTTCAGTCGGGTCTTAATCATCAGGGCAAGAAGGGAAGGGAGGCAGTGAGAACTTCCCCGCCTTGAGGACGGCCGTCCTTCTCCCCCTTGCTATTTCCTTGTGCTTTATTAAAAAAAAAAAAAAAAAACGCCAACACCAAACAATGCTGCTCTAAGAACAAGCAGACGGTTCGAGGAAGTGCAGTCTGATTTGAAAAAAGATCTCCCGTGTGAAAGAGGCGTGCTTCTCTTTGAAGGAGGCACGGCCTCGGCACCTTCGTTTGCCAACTTCTAACGAAGGAAAATGGGTGGCCGACGGGCAGACCTGCAACTAAAAACCATGAAATTATAGAGTTGGAAGGGACCATGAGGGTCATCTAGTCCAACCCCTTGCAGTGAAGGAATCTCCTGCCCAGCGTGCAACTCGAACCCACAACCCTGCCGTAATACTACTACTAATACTGTGCACACGCGGGTTGCAATTCGGCACTTCTGCACATTCTCAAAGCGCAATTTAGTGCTTCTGTGCATGCGCGACCGCTGAAACCCAGAAGTAACCTGTACTTCCAGGTTTCAGCAGTCCGCAACCCGAAAAAAACACAACCTGAAGCGGCTGTAACCCAAGGTATGACTGTACTAATAATAATTTTTATTATTTATATGCTGCCCATCTGACTGAGTTGTGCCAGCTACTCTCTGCAGCTCCCAACAAATACAACATCAAACATTAAGTATTGATTTCCATCTGACCATATGAATGCAGCCACCTGAGCCTTTCTCTTTGGCCTTTGGAGCCCTCCCCAGGCAACACCCCCTCTCCTCAAGCCACACACACCCCGGCTCTGCTTTGCACCCAGAGTGTTCGTGCCTGGCTGAAAATGTGCCATTGAACTCTGATAACGCCTCTTGCATGTCAGATTGCAGCACAGAGAGGTGTGCGAGAGTGTGTGCAAACAAGAGACACCTGTACACAGGTAAAATTATTTGTTGCACAACACATATCTCAAGGGCCGCCACATGCAAGAGGGAACAAGCTTGTTTTCTCTGCAGGGTAGGACCTGAACCAATAGCTTCAAGTAGAAAGAAAGGAGATTCTGACTAAACATCCGGAAAAACTTTCTGACAGTAAGAGCTGTTCAGCAGTGGAACAGACTCCCACAAGAAGTGGTGGACTCTCCTTCGTGGGAGGTTTTTAAGCAGAGGTTGGATGGCCATCTGTCATGGATGCTTTAGCTGAGATTCCTGCATAGCAGGGGGTTGGACTGGGTGGCCCTTGGGGTCTCTTCATAAATAGGTACTGCTGCGGCAGAAAGGTAAACGGCGTTTCTGTGCGCTTTGGCTTCCGTCACGGTGTCCCGTTGCACCAGAAGCGGTTTAGTCATGCTGACCCGGAAAGCTGTCTGTGGACCAACGCCGGCTCCCTCAGCCTGAAAGCAAGATGAGCACTGCAACCCATAGCAGATTTCAACTGGACTTCACCATCCAGGGGTCTTTTACCTTTGACCTTTACCTTATGATTCTATGAAACCAGATACAGTGGTACCTCGGGTCAAGAACTTAATTCGTTCTGGAGGTCAGTTCTTAACCTGAAACTGTTCTTAACCTGAGGTACCAGTTTAGCTAATTGGGGCCTCCCGCTGCTGCCACACGATTTCTGTTCTCATCCTGAAACAAAGTTCTTAACCTGAGGTACTATTTCTGGGTTAGCGGAGTCTGTAACCTGAAGTGTCTGTGACCTGAAGCCTCTGTAACCCAAGGTGCCACTGTAAAGGTAAAGGGACCCCTGACTATTAGGTCCAGTCGTGGCCGACTCTGGGGTTGCGACGTTCATCTCGCTTTATTGGCCGAGGGAGTCGGCTTACAGCTTCTGGGTCATGTGGCCAGCATGACTAAGCCGCTTCTGGCGAACCAGAGCAGCGCACGGAAACGCCGTTTACCTTCCCGTCAGAGCGGTACCTATTTTTCTACTTGCATCTTTCTACTTTGACGTGCTTTCAAACTGCTAGGTTGGCAGGAGCAGGGACCGAGTGACGGGAGCTCACCCCGTCGCGGGGATTTGAACCGCCGACCTTCTGATCAGCAATCCTAGGCTCTGTGGTTTAACCCACAGCGCCACCCGTGTCCCTCAAGGTGCCACTGTACATCCCTACAAATAGAAGACTGTCTTGTGTATGGATGGTTCCCCCTCCGTCTGCCTCCAGCTGAAGCCCTTCCCAAACTGCAAGTGGAATATTTAGAAAGCTTGCTTTGGGGGGTTCTTATGCATTCTCTACACCCCTCCCTCCTTGGTGAGTCCGAAAGAGAGCCCCGCACCAGTTGTAAGCTGAAGGGCAAAGCTTGACGGCGCTTCTCGCAAACGGTGGTTCGGGCCAGCGCTAAATTCACGCGCACAGAGAATCAGAAACCCCAGAGGAACATCTCTTGTTTCCGGACTCCCCTTTGAGAAACCGGAATTATGGCTAGCCAGTGTGGGCCTCCTTCTGACAGGAAGGCCTTCCCATTTAGGCGAGGAGGAAGACGAAAGCCTCTGCAGCCTTGCGCTCCCAATTGGCCAAGAAGCTTAAGCCAGCGAACGTGTTCGCGTTTTTAAAAATGTCTTCCTCTGTCAGCTTGAGATTTTCCAGAATTTAGAAGCGGAAAGAAGCAGAAGACTACAAGGAAGCTATTAGAGGGAGATAAAATAAACTTTGAAAGGTGCAAGGGTGGGGGCAGGCGGCACGAAACGAGGAGCAAACCAGCTTGCCGTTTTTCAAGGGAAGTATTGATGAATGCTTATTGCTCCCAACAAAGGCTTTCTTGTCGCGAACAGGAGAAGCAGATGTTTAAAAAGCGGACAGGAAGCGGCTGTGACAAATGAAAGGATTTTTGATTGGATTCATGAGCTGTGCTTCCTGCCTGTGATTTCTTCAACTGCAGGCCACCTTTAAAAAAAAAAAAGCAGCGTAATATTACAGCTTAATGACCAACCTTTTCCACATCCATATTTGGAGAGCTCGGAGTACAAAAATCAACCGGCGCTTTTACTTCCGGTAATGCAAACCAGCAAGCTTCTCTGTTTGTAAAACGTGTGACTTCTTCCGGGATTGAAACAGCACTCCCGTCAAATGTTGTATTTGTGGTTATCTGGATGTTCCCTACGGATCTGAGGGTCACTTGTGTTTTCGTTTACTCAAGAGGGTCTTGGAAATGTATTATTGGGTACGGTTTCAACTCGGTGCGTTCTTGACAACCTGTTTTCTGGGAACTCCCTTTCCCCCTTCTGTGCTCCATTATGCCATTTCCCCCACCATCATTTAAAGGCGGATCTGCCTAATTGGCAGCTGCCAAAACAATACGAGAACTGAAAACAGCAGCCAGCCATTGATGTTCTCGCTTCTCTGCATTTTGCAACGCAGTTCTCCAGCCGTGTGATGCGTACAAAAATCCGTAGGTGTGCATAATACATACATTCATGAAGACAGCAGATGCAAGTGTACAGTCATACCTCGGGTTACAGACACTTCAGGTTGCGTTTTTTCGGGTTACGGACCGCCGAAACCCGGAAGTACTGGAACGGGTTACTTCCAGGTTTTGGCAGTCGCACATGCACAGAAGTGCTAAATCGCGCTTTGCGCATGCACAGAAGCACTGAATTGCAACCTGCAGACACACACCTGCGGGTTGCGAACGTGCATCCCGCATGGATCACGTTCGCAACCCGAGCGTCCACTGTATTATATTAGAGGAAACTGCATGCTGTGGATGGAGAAGAAATTCACACTAAAATTCTGGTTAATTTCTATGAGGGCTCTCCCGCCCCCTAGCAAACAGATGTGGAAATGGGAAGAACTGAACTTTGAGCCTGGGAAAACAAAGAAACTGAGGGAAAACCCAACCGACAGATTTGACTGTTCCTAGACTCATGACATGATCTGCAGGCCCCCACCCCAACACCTCCACATATAGCAAGACATCTGAAGTGGGGCACCTGTGCATCTCACAGAATGTGCAGGTGTCAGGGGGGTGTGACTTCAGGCCTGGGGGCACGGGGCACAGGTCTGCTCCCCACCCCCCATGCAAGCACTCCAGGAGTGGAAGAGCGTGAGGGAAAGTGCCCTTTGCTGTGTTGTGCATTTCCATGCATAAACACGCACATGATTTTGGGAAACGCCAAATTAGGATGCAAGGGATGGGGGAGGTACACCTGTCTTTTTTGCCCATTTCCTAAAACATCTGAGTCAGGGGTGGGGAACCTCAGGCCCACAACACCAAATGGGGCACTCCATCCCTCTTTCTGTGCCATGAAAAGCCTCCCCAGGCAGCAGCAACAACAACACCCTGCCCATCTGACTGGGTTGCCGCAGTCACTCTGGACAGCTTCCAACAGATATAAAAACATTTAACAACTTCCCTATACAGGGCTGCCTTCAGATGTCTTCCAAAGGTTGTATGGTTAGTTGTCTCCTTGGCTCGGGGGTCGCATAACTCCATACCCTCCTGACATTTCACTGATGAAAATAGGGACTTCCTAAGGAAAATTCATCATGTGAAAGGCTGGACTGGATGAATCCCAAGCCGGAATTAAGATTGCCGGAAGAAGTATCAACAACCTCAGATATGCAGATGACACAACTTTGGCAGAAAGTGAGGAGGAATTAAAGAACCTCTTAATGAAGGTGAAAGAGGAGAGCGCAAAATATGGTCTGAAGCTCAACATCAAAAAAACTAAGATAATGGCTACTGGTCCCATCACCTCCTGGCAAATAGAAGGGGAAGAAATGGAGGCAGTGAGAGGTTTTACTTTCTTGGGTTCCATGATCACTGCAGATGGTGACAGCAGTCACGAAATTAAAAGACGCCTGCTTCTTGGGAGAAAAGTGATGACAAACCTAGACAGCCTCTTAAAAAGCAGGGACATCACCTTGCCAACAAAGTTCTGAATAGTTAAAGCTATGGTTTTCCCAGTAGTGATGTATAGAAGTGAGAGCTGGACCATAAAGAAGGCTGATCGCCGAAGAATTAATGTTTTTGAGTTATGGTGCTGGAGGAGACTCTTGAGAGTCCCATGGACTGCAAGAAGATCAAATGTATCCATTCTGAAGGAAATCAGCCCTGAGTGCTCACTGGAAGGACAGATCCTGAAGCTGAGGCTCCAAGACTTTGGCCACCTCATGAGAAGAGAAGACACCCTGGAAAAGACCCTGATGTTGGGAAAGATGGAGGGCACAAAGAGAAGGGGACGACAGAGGACGAGATGGTTGGATAGTGTTCTCGAAGCTACTAACATGAGTTTGAATAAACTGCGGGAGGCAGTGGAAGACAGGAGTGCCTGGCGGGCTCTGGTCCATGGGGTCACGAAGAGTCGGACACGAGTAAACAAAAGGAAAAGTGGGACATTCCAGGAACAAATCAGAAACCAGAACAGCTTCTGTAAATCTGGGGCTGTCCCTGGAAAATAGGAGCACTTGGAGGGTTGGAGAGTTGACTACTACCCCCTCCAAAAAAATAAACTTTACTGGGTCCCGATTTAGGTTGTCCCTCGAAAAATTAATTAGGATGGGGTGGGGGTTGCTTCTCTGACTTGCTCCTTATTGATTTCTGTTTGATTGCAATGCCAAGGAATGGTTGTCGCTGAACATTCCCTTGCAGACTTTTAAGCGTGAGGATTTCACAACTTCGGAAGGATTGCCGCAGGAGTAAACAAGGCTGCTACTAGAGGGCTGAGGCTCGCAGAGAGGGCTCTCGGGGGAGCTCCCTGTTCTTCCTGCCCTCGCAGTTTGGTTAAGCAAATAGTTACCAAATGTGTCAGCGAGGGAATGTGATCCTTATCCCCCCCCCGCCGCCCCATGAGCATTGGGGACAGCTGATATTTTGGAGGCAGGTCCTGAAAGGTTGGAAATTAATGCCATTCTAGGAAAGGAGCAGTGCGAGAGAAAAGCTTGGCTTGGCTTCTCTGCCCCTTGTCATTTTGGAGTAGGCATGGAAGGGGACATGAGGTTAGCAGACAGGGAATGACAACGGGCCCAGGACAGAACCCTGCAGCACCCCACTAGTCACTTTTTCCCCAGGAACCACTGGATTCCTTTTGCCTGTGCCGAATTTTCCAGCCTCGATGAATGCTGCACGATTCATGCTAACTTTTCTTCTCATGCGGTTGCCTTGCAACAGCCACCTGGAGAATATTCAGCGGTGGATCCTCTGCACACTCCTTTATTAGCCAAGCCCAGGGGGCTTATTATTCCCAGCTAAGTGTGCGCAGGATTGCGGCCTTACCCCCACCCCCCCACCCCCAAAATCTGCTCTTAAACTTTCTTCTGAATTTGTAGTCAACCGGCATTTTGTACGAGTGGAAATTTTCCTAGCATCTGACACAGTAAAGGAAAGTGGGTTTCTATAAATATTGAGACTTGGTAATTATAACCAGACATGGTCATTAAAATTCAACAGTCAACTTCTCCTGTGGGCGAAAAAAGAACCCCTCCTCGTTCCAGCAAGGGGCATGTTATCAGTGTGATGTTTCAAGGAAGACAGATGCCATCTAATATTAAGTACACATTAATGAGCTCGGTCCCCAACATGGAAACGAAACAGATTGGCCCAGAAGCCAAAGGCATAAAACGGGAGAGCAATGACTAGAAAGCGTTTATAGGAAATATTCTTAAGTCTGTGTTAGTATAATATGCATTGTTCTTATGCCAGATACCTTTGCAAAAAGCTGTGCTGTTAGATCTAAGCCAGGGATAGGGAACCTGTGTCATTTCAGACGTTGTTGACCTCCAATTCCCATCAGCCCAAGGCAGCATGGGCAATGGTCAGGAATGATGGGAGTTGTAGTCTAGCAATTTCTGGGTTTCCCATCAGTTTTCTCTCTCTCCCATTTTTTAATCAAACCCAAACTTCTGGGGTTGCCATATTTCAAAAAGTGAAAATCCGGACACAAAAGTTGTTGAGCGCTGCTTCTTCTTCTTCTTTTTTCAAAATCTTTAAAAAGGGAAGTTTTTGAGCTATTTTTAAGGAAATTCATAAAAAAAAAACCCACCCAACACTTTTGACATGGGTTGCCATACACCTGGGTTTTCCTGGACATTTTTACCGACTTTTGGAAATTCCATCTGGACTCAGCTAAGGCCATGTAGACATAACTTGCATGTTTGCCCAAGTGTTTACGAGATACGGAGTCGTAAAAGGCCTTGATGTTCCTTTCCCAGGGAGCAGATGAGCCTCCTTTCCGTAAGTTCTGGACAATATTTCCTTGTCATACAGTGTCATATATGCCATGGCTTCATTTCCCATCAAACTGCCTTTTTAACTGGAAAGTGGAAGAAATATCAAGCTTTTCGTCTCTACCCATTAAGCAACTGCAGCTTTCCCTTTTTCTTTTCCTGCCACAGTACACTGTGAGGGCAAAAAGCAAGAGTGTTATCTTGGATCTGAGCCGATTTTAAATAAAACCATTTGGATCTCTTGTTTTCTGATAGTGCACAATAAGCAGGTTTCGGGGGGAAAGGGGTTGAATGGGATGAAATTGCCTTGGAAGGCTTTAAGGTACCCCTTCAGTTTGTTGTTCTATAAAGCAGATGTTGCTAACCTGGTGCTGCCCAGATATTTCAGACTGCAATTCATGGCCTCGGTCCTATATACCTGAAGGAGCGTCTCCACCCCCATTGTTCAGCCCGGACACTGAGATCCAGTGTTGAGGGCCTTCTGACGGTTCTTTCATTGCGAGAAGTGAGGTTACAGGGAACCAGGCAGAGGGCCTTCTCGGTAGTGGCGCCCGCCCTGTGGAACGCCCTCCCATCAGATTTCAAGGAAATAAGCAGCTATCCTATCTTTAAAAGACATCTGAAGGCAGCCCTGTTCAGGGAAGTTTTTAATATTTAACGCTGTATTGTTTTTAACACTTGATTGGGAGCCGCCTAGAGTGGCTGGGGAAACTCAGCCAGATGGGTGGGGTATAAATAATAAATTATTATTATTATTATTATTATTATTATTATTACTTCAGCCATGGCTGGCATAGCTGTGCTGACTGGGCAGCGGAGGCAATGGAAGTTGTAATCCAAACTTGTATCCGTTTTTCCTTGGCAAAAAGCAGTGGGACAATAGGAATTGTGGATAAACTGTCCCACGTGATGATAATTCAAGCGAACATTGTGAAAGCCAGGTGAACAACTTGTTTAGCAGCAAGGACAGCATGTGAAACCTTGCCAACGTATATATTCTTCCAGCTATGCTAGGTTAGGAAGTTACTTTATTATTACCTGAATGTAGTGGCCTAAAAGGGGGCCTAAATATAATGACTGAAAGCATCTCATTTGCAACAGGGAGATCATGGTACTGGTGTGTTTTAGAGGGTTGTTGCAATTAATTATTTGAAATGTTTTTATACCGCTTTTCTGTTGAAATACCAAAAATAGAACAATAGCAATAAAAATGGTCTTAGCTTCTTCTTCAGTATTATTATGAAGAAGAAACAGAGTGAAATAGTTCTGAAAGCATCGAAAGGCAGTCTGCAATCATCTAAAAGGGAGAGATGAGTGCATCAGGTTGTAGCCACCAACCACCCATTAAAACCCTTGGGATGATAGAACATAAGATTAACCTACTGGATCAGATCAAAGGTCTCTTTAGTCCAGCATCCTGTTCTCACTGTCGCCAACCAGATGCCTAGGCGAAACCTGCAAGGAGAACTTGAGCACAACATCACTCACCTTCAGCTCACAGCAGCTAGTATTCAAAGGAGGACATATTCGGGAGCAGAAAAAGCTAAGGAGTCAACCCTACACAAATTTGGAGTGAAGTCCCTAAGAGGGTTGGGTGGTTCCTTGTATGCCTCCTTCCAACAACTCCTGCAGCCAAGCTGGGGCCATACATATTGCTCCGCTTTCCTTTGGACCACATCAGTGATGCTGAGAGAGAGGTCTTGTTGTCTGGGTAGCCCAGGACCTTCATACACAAATGCCCAGGCTTGCGCCCCAGAGAAGTCACTTGGGTGCTGCTAATGCAACATGGGACGCAGCAGTTGTGAGTTGCTGGTCTCTACAGCCACAGCAGGCACTGTGATTCTCCAGCCGTTTGGCTTCACCCCCAGAGGCACACTCCATTGTCTCTTGAGATCAACAGATGTCAAGAGCTGCCTTCAAGAGTGGAAGTATAATGTAGCTGTCATGACTAGCAGCCAAAGGAAGCCTTATCCTCCATGACTTTGTCTAGTCCTCCTTTTAAGCCATCCAAGATGGTGGCCATCACTACTTCTCATGGGAGAAAAATCTTAACCTGTTACCTAATGATAAAATGTTGGTACCCTCCAAACCTGCAAGGAGAAGCCGTTCCACCACTGAAAAGCCCTTTCCCCAGTTGCTTCCTGGCTAACTTCTGAAGGCAAAATCGTCAAGTCTAGAATTCTGCAATCGCTAAGCATTTCCGGAGCGTGTTATTTTGTTCAGCTCACAAGCAGAGCAAAGTGACTTACGCCCATCTTGGGCAGGAAAAACCCAGGGACCTGGTTTTTGGGGGCTCCAGAAGCAAAGCAGTGATTTGTAAGCTCAGGCTGTGAATGGAATACCCATTTGATATACGTCCAAAGGTGAAAAACCAGTCTAGGTGTTTATGGCGTGTCTTGTTGATCTGCCAGCGAGGACATTCATGTGATGATCATCACGTAGGACAGCTTTATGAAACAGGTTAAGTTTTAACACCTGGGCTGAGTTACGTTTTGGAGAACGGTCTTTTGCAATGGTTGAGGAACCCAGAGTGCTGCAAAGGCATACCTGTACTGGAGACAAAGTTCATGGGCCTCTGAAGATGGGGAAACTGCTAGATTTTAGGAAGGGACCTCACCAAGAGAGCTACTTCACACCCTAAGTCGCAAGCCCCGGGGAAGCATGCCTGGCACTGACTTCCCACTTTCTGACACTAGCTGAAGACTTTAGATTTTTATTTTCCCAGGCTTTTAAATTCTTAAGCTGTGGTTTGTACCAGGGTTAGAAACTGAGATATGAAAGCTAGGAGCTAAATGGCACCTTGAGCCTAGGTTATGGGCGCAACAACGGAATGTCTAGTCGTGCTTTTTTAATAACAAGAATACAAAGCTGAAAATGAATGAACTGCAGCTAAAATATTGTGTTCATTTTTCACATGGTCTAGTCCTTACCCCGCCCTGCCCCCGGTAGTATTCTTAAGAGGGTCTCTTCTCCAGTCCTCAGAGAGCAGCTGGAAGAAGGGAGGCAGAAAAATGGTCCTCCTTTCCTTCCACTCCGCAGGTTTAATCTGAAATCTTAGGCGCCTTGCTGCACCCAGAGCTCAGAAACTGCTCGCGGTCATGAAATTCCCTGTCGCAAAATGTGCCTAGAACAATGGTGGTGGTGGTGATTATATATTGGTTGCTGCTAAAGTTGCGCTTCCAATGGTTCAATGGTATTTTGGCGCTAACATAAAGTTTGAAAGACAGTCAGTCTAGCAATGCTGATGATAATCGTCGGTTGCATTCAATGTAGCATTAGGCAGATCATTCGGTCGGCGCAAGGATTTCTCCGTGTGCAACGGAACAATTGCTCCCTCTCCACTTCCTGTGCACCCTCCTAATTCTGTTCTGGGGGTTCCTCCAACCTTCCAGAGTAGATTTGAAGGCAGGCGAGGAGAGGGGGGAAAGGCTACATGGATGTTGTTACCTGGATGGCGTTGTTGTTGTTGTTGTTATTCACATTTAGCAGTATGAGCTTAGTAAGACTCCCGAGGAGCTATATGTATGATGCACAGGTACTTTTATTAGAGAAGCGCGCTAAAAAACAAATTGCGACAGCAGCGTGGACTGTATCATGGGAGGTCAGGATGCCATTTTTAATGTTCCCCAGTTGCTGCGGCAGAGATGCGGGTGGCGCTGTGGGTTAAACCACAGAGCCTAGGACTTGTCGATTAGAAGGTTGGTGGTTCGAATCCCCACAACGGGGTGAGCTCCCATTTTTTGGTCGCAGCTCCTGCCAACCTAGCAGTTCAAAAGCACATCAAAGTGCAAGTAGATAAATAGGTACTGCTCCAGCGGGAAAGTAAACAGTGTTTCCGTGCACTGCTCTGGTTCGCCAGAGACGGCTTAGTCATGCTGGCCACATGACCTGGAAGCTGTACACCGGCTCCCTCAGCCAATAAAGCAAGATGAGCGCCGCAACCCCAGAGTCGGCCATGACTGGACCTAATGGTCAGGGGTCCCTTTACCTTTACCTTTAGTTGCTGCGGCAGGGGAATCTCCCCGCCAGAAGAAAAGTAGCACACCAGGGAGAAAGATTCTAGCTTAACTAGCACAATGAGGAGAATATGATTTATTTCGAGGGAGTTTATATATGTCGAAGAAGATTCAGATTTTCGACACCCTCTCGCCATTCTAACAGAGAAACTCCTCGCTCTACCCCGTCATTCACAGCTCGTTCCGCTGTGCAAAGCTCCAGCCATGTTTTTTTCCAAATGTTGAGATTACGGTATCAGAACGAGAATATGATAGCACACGTCAGCCAGCTGTAGCGTGCCACCCGCCACACTAATGGGAATGCTAATGCAAAGGACATTCTTCCCATGCGACGGCAAAAGTTGCAAATTAGTTACAGCCCGCCCCCCTCACGAGTTATTTCTGATTCAGCTCCAAGTTGCCCGGCCCTGCATGAAGCCCCTGGACGGGAAGGAAATGTTCGAACCAGCAGTTGAAGCCCCTGCATAAACAATGAATTAAAAACGCCTTACGCACCATTAGAGGCCCAGCACGCCTCCCATTGTCAATCCGCTTCCTCTAAGCACATTCAGACACCTCCAAATTGGTATCTAAGTGGTCAAGAGCAGTTTAAGGGAGCGTTGAGGGGCTGAGCATCAGCCGGCCTCCTAATGAGTATTAAGAATTTGCCGGCTTTGAGGGCCGGCAATTAAAAAGAGGGGATATTGCGTGGGGCTTTCTGCGGAATGGAGAACTGAAGCGCTAATATTTGCACTAATGAAGTGTGAAGATAACAGCGAAGTTAATTTTGTCCCCTTTTCAAGCAGCTTAATTTGTCTCCCGCCCATCCAGCCGCCGTGTCAGATCAGGCAAAAAGCCATACAGGCACACATGCACACACAGCTGCCATCACTGCAGCCACAATTCACAGACCATCGCTGATATGTGGCACCTTGTGGCACCCCCGCAAATATAACTGTGTAACCATTGTGACTCAAAAGTAGGAACCCGTTCCCACAAGTGGTTGTGTGTAGGGAAGCCGTTTGGGGACGCACCAAGCGAAGGAACCATTTTGCATCATCTTTGCAAAGAGTTGTATAGCTTGTTTGTTGCTTTTACTGCATTCCTATCCCGCCTTTTTCTCCAAAGGGCTCAAGGTGGGGTATGTGGTTCCCCTCCTCATTTAACCCCCAACAACAACCCTGTGAGGTAGGTTAGGCTGAGAGGCAAGGACTGGCCCAGGGTCACCCAGTGAGCATCATGGTGGATTTGAAGTGGAGTGGGGGATTTGAACCCAGGACTCTCCCAGGTCCTATTCTGACATTCTAACCTCTACACAACGCTCCCCATTCACGCACCCTCCAGTTTCTGGTTTACAGTAGAAAACATTACATCTTGGCTGCCATAATCGAACGGCTGCCATCAAGAGATCAATTAGGAACAGTGCAGCACATTTATACAGCACAGGCCTGCATAACCTAATGCCTCTTGAATATTTGGGGATTGTGTAAGATTCAAGGCCAGCCATTTATGCCTGTGCCTTGTTCCTGGCCGAAATCCCCCCCCCCATGTCATTTGCCCTCTCGTCTAAAACATACACAGGGCCTGTATTGGACAGAGGAGCAGGTCTGACCAGAATTATGTGTTTATAACAGTGTCATATCACTTTAAACTACCATTTAGTGTAGCTCTGTGAAGGGATTTGGGGTCGCTGTGGGTTAAAACACAGAGCCTAGGACTTGCTGATCAGAAGGTCGGCGGTTCGAATCCCTGCGACGGGGTGAGCTCCCGTTGCTCTGTCCCAGCTCCTGCCAACCTAGCAGTTCGAAAGCACAGCAAAGTGCAAGTAGATAAATAGGTACCACTCTGGTGGGAAGGTAAACAGCTTAGTCATGCTGGCCACATGACCCGGAAGCTCCCTCGGCCAATAAAGCGAGATGAGTGCCACAACCCCAGAGTTGGCCACGACTGGACCTAATGGTCAGGGGTCCCTTTACCTTTAACCTCTCTCCCCACCCTTAACAAACTAGTTCCCAGGATTCCTTGGGGGAAGCCACGACTGTTTTTAAAGTGGTACAATGGTGGCTTCAAATGCATCATGAGGATGCAGCCATAACCGTGAAGGAAAGCATTAGGCCTACAGCTGCCACCAATGCCTCAGTCCCGATCCAAATTCCCAGCGACATTTTTCCATGCTGAAAAACCCACGGAAGATCCCACAATATCTTGTCTGCTTGTTCCGTCCTATGTGCCAGGATGTTCCCTGTCCCTTCGCTGGGACGCTCCCCACAGTCCATGTCGAGAGCATTGCAGGGCATGCAAGGAAGCTTCCTCCTGGATGAGGTTTGCCAGAGAATTCTGGCAGGATCCCGCTGCCTGCATGAGGCTGTTGGGTTCTGCGGCCTACCAGCCGCCATGTGTTCCCACTTTGCAGTCTTTACCAAACACCAGCTGTTTGGGTTCAGTGCATTCTTTCATCTGCAACAAAAGCCAGAAGGGAGCTTCTCGCTGCTGGATCGCTGTAGTTCCAAATGAAAGAAGACCGTTTAGATGCCAACAGCAATGATAATTAAATGTTGCTGCTCGATTCCATGCCTCTATGTACAAGGTGGTTTCGGTCCGCAAGAGCGAAAGTTTATAGCACAACCTAAAGCTACAATAGCCTTTTTCTTTTTCTTTTTTGCAGCCATATCACGCTGCTGACTGCTTTTCAGCTTGCTTCCCAAAGTTCATTTTACATCTGTTTTTGACCAGCTAAGTATCCCCATCTCTGTACCCCTGCATATGGTGATATTGTTGTTTATTTATTTCCATCAGTCCAAATATCGGACAAGATGCAAGCGCTCAAAGTGGTCACTTGGAATGAAGCTGCAGTTGGGAACTTGCGGTGGAGAGGTGGCCTGGTCCAGTTTTAAATGCTCGGTACCAGAGTACACCGTGAGATAAATGAATTCTTCGTTTCCGGTCCTTGCTTAGTAACTCTTGCAGATGTTAATCTATGCACTTAAGGAACTTCCCTGAAAATCACAATCCCCACCCTTGTGCTAACAGCCAGTGTCGTTTAATATTTCCTTTGGTGGTGATTGGGTGCGTCCCCGGGAAGATTAGAGCAATCTTGGTTCTTTGGTATCTGAGCTTCGCAGATGTAAGTAATCTGTGGGAACTGTGATTTCAGAAAGGACTTGTGTCAGTCTGTGAGTTTTGAAACCGACCCCCCAAAACACCCCTTTGCGTTTCGTGGCTTCCCCCTACGCTTTTTTATATTTGCTCAGACACAATTATTGCACATAAAAACAATAATTTCAGATGGAAATTATTGGGCCATGCTGGAACTTTCAGCCACGTGGTTCCTTTGTTCCTGAATGGCTAAGGATCCCCTTCAACCCCTCCCCCCTTTGCCCCTTATTTCTGCATGGGATTATCCGCAGGAGTTCCGGCATCCACACCAGATAAAGACCTGACTGCTCAGGATCTGTTTGCCGCAGTGTCCGTGATGGAAGGCAGCTGGGGAAAGGTCTCCATTTATTCTGCTTATAGGCCAGTGGTCGACTCCCACTCGAAAGGGAATGTTAAACCTTGCCACAAATCAACCCCGAACTGCACAGATCTCTATTTCCACCATCTGGTTTGCAGGCTAATTTTCCTGAACAGTAAATCCAACTCAAAACTAAGGCCAGATTTTTTGGGAGGAGAGGGAGAGAGAGCGGGGGTCGGGGGGGGGGAGAGGGAGAGAGACAGAACACCTGCCAACTTGCCAGGGTCACTTGAAGTTGCAGAAGGCAATAATAATAATAATAATAATAATAATAATAATAATAATAATAATTAGAAAGAGTTGCTGGTTTTTATTAGAAACCTTTTACAAATGCCAGAAGCCTGCTTTTGCGTTACACCAAAAATCAAAGGGATAGCTCAGACAGTAGAGCATGAGACTCTTAATCTCAGGGTTATGAGTTTGAGAGTTGAGCAGAAGGGTTGGACTAGATGACCCTTGAACTCTATGATTCTATGGTTCTGTTTCTTAGATTAAGAGGTGCTTCATAAGTGATGGTGTCCTCCAAGCAGGTGTTGAGTCAATGTGGAAATAGCCTCCACCTGTGGAGTTAAGCTGAAATTGGGAATCATTTCACAAGTGTCCCTCTTGAGCAAGGATGGGGAAACTTGGACCCTCCAGATGTTCCTGGAGTCATCCCTGAACCTCTGGCCACGCTGGCTGGGGCAGATGTGGAGCTGGAGTCCAATTGCAACTGGAGGTTCCCCATCCCTGCTCTCGAGGCTCAGTCCCAGACATCTCCAGTTTAAAAAATGATAAGGTGATAGGGAAGGCAGGCCTCTGCTTGAGACTTTCCAGAACTGCTGCTAGTCAAAACGGACATTATAAGGCAAGATAGATAAATGGTGTGGTTCAACATAAGGCTGAGTCCATGCGGCAATACAGGTGACTCACCTTACGCTGGGGTTACGTTTGGGGGTATCGCGTAACACCAGCATCTCATATACAGTGGTACCTCTGGTTACGTACTTAATTCGTTCCGGAGGTCCGATCTTAACCTGAAACTGTTCTTAACCTGAAGCAGCACTTTAGTTAATGGGGCCTCCTGCTGCTGCACGATTTCTGTTCTCATCCTGAGGTAAAGTTCTTAACCCGAGGTACTATTTCTGGGTTAGCGGAGTCTGTAACCTGAAGCGTCTGTAACCTGAAGCCTATGTAACCCGAGGTATCACTGTAGTCAAAATACATTGGGTTCGATGCAGGCGGTGTGGGACTGACAAAGTCTTTTTCCCCAGACTCCCGCCTCCTTTTCTGATTTATTTTTTTGCCAAGTGTGTGAAGCTGGAGGCACATAAGCTAATGTTGTGAGTTACTTGTGTAGGCCGTAGTGCTGGGCGATGTTAGGTTTCTGACATTGCGATTCATCACTGGCCAAACATGGCGATCTGGTGATGCACTGTGCTGTTGAAAGGGAGGACCTTTATTAATTCAAATTAATAAAGATTTAATGAAAAAAAGGGGGGGAGAAAGGGAGGACCAAGCTGCCTCATCATCCCCAAGAGAGAGCCTAGTGCCAATCATTGTAGACAATACTGAGCTGGGTGGGCCAATGGTCTAGCTTGATAGAAGACAGTTGCCTGTGTCCCCAATGACATGCCTAGACAGCATCTTGAGAAGTAGAGACGTCACCTTGCCAACAAAGGTCCGTATAGTTAAAGCCATGGTTTTCCCAGTAGTGATGTATGGAAGTGAGAGCTGGACCATAAAGAAGGCTGATCGCCGAAGAATTGATGCTCTTGAATTATGGTGCTGGAGAAGACTCTTGAGAGTCCCATGGACTGCAAGAAGATCAAACACATCCATTCTTAAGGAAATCAGCCCTGAGTGCTCACTGGAAGGACAGATCGTGAAGCTGAGGCTCCAGTACTTTGGCCACCTCATGAGAAGAGAAGACTCCCTGGAAAAGACCCTGATGTTGGGAAAGATGGAGGGCACAAGGAGGAGGGGACGACAGAGGACGAGATGGTTGGACAGTGTTATTGAAGCTACCAGCATGTGTTTGACCAAACTGCGGGAGGCAGTGGAAGACAGAGGTGCCTGGCGTGCTCTGGTCCATGGGGTCACGAAGAGTCGGACACGACTAAACGACTAAACAACAACAAAAGTGTCCCCAATTCCCAGAGCGTCATCTTCTCCCACCCAATGTCTCTTGCAGAGCTCATAAGCGGGGCCTGAAGGCCATGATCCCTCAGGAGCTGGTGGTGAGAGGCAGGTGGCCTGTGACACTGGAGATGGCACCACCAGTATCTATGATACTGACAGAATTCTCCATCTCAAACATTTGTAAAACTGCTGATCAATGCATTTGCCACATAACTTTGTGAGGAAACAAGAGCTGGCACTATCAGAGCAGCGTATGAACCTGCCTCTTATTCAATTTCCGCCCAAGGCCTTTCCAGGCTCCCTTAGCCTTTAGTCTTCATTTTATGCCTCACTTCCTTTGGGTTTCCATATTTCATTTTGTCACCGAACGGCTTGGGATGCAGAAACCTCTGGTTTTCTCATGGCAGAATCTGGGTATCTTCATTCAATCCATATTGTTTCGCGCAGGGGGACCGTTTACATGTAAAATATCTGAGTAGGCAGAGATAACCTTTGACTCTGCTATATATTCAGTTCCAGGGCTGACAGCTTTTCATGGTGTGTGTGTGTTTAAAAAAACCCACTTCTCATTCCAGCAGTGCGGGATGTTTGATAAGAGGGCTGGGCTCAGTTTGTGGAGACGCAAGTTCAAAAACCCCTGCCAGCCATGAAACTCACTGGGTTTTTCCCTTGTAGGGCTATTCAGATGATACTTTATTAGCAGGAGATGTTGGGGATATCTCCCGATCCAGGATTCTCTAGAAATCGGTCTTGAGTATGCAAGCCCAGAACAGGTGCTGGGTTACTGTGACCCATTCTGTGTGCCACATTTTAAGAAGGACATTGACAAACGAGTGTGCCCAGGGCCATGGAGCCAAGCCCTTTAAGAAACGGTTGGAAGTTAAAAGGAAACACAGTAGTGCTCTTCAAACAGCTTGCCTTGCAGAAGATGGAACAGCAAGGAAGCAGATTTCACTTATGTGTTGCTGTTAATTCAATTTATATATCCTGCGCTTTATCAAAGGATCCCAGGGCGGTGTACAACATTAAAAGCACATTACGGAACATCAATGATAAAAATGTAATAAAAAAGCATACTGACAGACAGGCAAATAATGAGTTAGTTGTCATAATAACAGTCCTCTTCCCCACACATTTACAGTGGTACCTCAGGTTACAGACGCTTCAGGTTACAGATGCTTCAGTTTACAGACTCCGCTAACCCAGAAATAGTACCACAGGTTAAGAACTTTGCTTCAGGATGAGAACAGAAATCGCATGGCAGCGGCACAGCAACAGTGGGAGGCCCCATTAGCTAAAATGGTACCTCAGGTTAAGAACAGTTTCAGGTTAAGAACGGACCTACAGAACGAATTAAGTTCTTAACCTGAGGTACCACTGTATATGGTAGTAGTTGCAAAGATTATAAGTACTGGAAGGGAATAGAGATCCTCAAAATTGAAATGTGAGAAAGCAGGTTGCACGAATAATAACAGTAATTAACTCACACCCTTTTTTAAAAACTAAAAGTGGCAGGTAAAATATAACCGATATAATGAAAGTGGCAACCATTATTTACACAGAAACAAAACAACAACATATTTATGTATTTTAATAGCATTTTATGTATCACATTTTGGAAACGTTGAGATAGAAATTTCCCTTAGCATAATTTTATGCTAGGAGAAACACCCTCGCAAATTCCTGGAGGATAGGGCCATCACTGGCTGCAGAACGCGTTGTTCTTCTCCCAGTACTGGAAGCAGTTGGCTGGGAATCAGAAGGGGCTTTGTGAGCGCCATTGACTTCATGGGCTCATTGTGGAATTCGCATAAGCATTGGGTTGGCCCCTGTGAGAACAGGATACTGGACTGGATGGGCCACTGGCGTCCAACGGCGTTCTTCTAATAGTAAGAGCTGATCACCACTGGAACAGTCTTCCTCAGGAGGCAGTGGGTTCTCCCTCGCTAGACTGCAAAGCCATCTGTTGGGTGATGCAGTTGCTTCCCTCCAACTCTCATATTTGACGGTTCTGTTGGACGGGGCAGAAGCTGCAGCAGAAAACTGCAAGCAAGCAAGGAGTTAATAATGCACATCCCTTTTTTTCTCTGCTTCCGTTTCCACACGGAAAACCTCGCCTGCTGAAACTGCTGTTCTGTACAGAAGGGAGAAGACCCGCCAGGGATGTTTTTATATACTGTGCAATCGTGTGTGAGGCGTAGTTGGCTGAGTTTGCTTTAAAAAAGGGGTGGGGGGGGTCAGGCTAATTCATAAGCTGCCAACACCAAAAGGGAAATGATGTCACAGTTTCAACTTCCCTTAAAAACCCATTGTCTGCCTCCAGCACCACATGCACACCCCAGTCTCCCATGCCTCATTTACAGCTTCCAATCTGGCAGGCATCCAATTTTCCAAGACAGTCAGTGCTGTGTAATGGTTAGAGTGTCGCACTAGGAGCTGGGAGAGGAGGGTTCGAATCCCTACCGGGCCCTGAAGCTCACTGGGTGACATTGGACCTCGCAGGGTTGCTGTGGGGGGGGGGGTGATATGGAGAGCAGGAGAGTCATACAAGCCACCTTGAGCTCCTCAGAGGAACAGTGGGACATAAATGGATAAAATGAAATATATTTTGTTCCATAAAATGAAATGGTTGGGGGCAGGGGGTTGGCAGTTTGGTGTGAAAAGTTCTGCTTTTTTCACTCCGCGACTCGCCTTTTAGATTGTAAGGTCAGCAACTCTTATTTTAGCTCATTCTAGGGCTGTGCAAATCCTTTATTTCTGCAAATAGTTCCCACTTTCCCTCATGCCCTCCACGTCCAAGTGTTTGGGATTCTCACCCGCAGAAGCATTTGACTAGATCTGGGGTTCTGCTCCCAGCATATGCATCCAGGCCAAGTCTCCTAGACTCCGCTCTAGTCCTTAAAAGGCGAGTTCCCCCTGGCCTGCGGACTGAAAAGTACGATGAAGGGGAAGCTACTCAGAGGATGCAGAACCACCTGGATGGGAAACGGTTTATGGAGGCAGCAAACCACGTGGCACGTAGGGAGAGCTGAATGTTTTAACTTTCAAACTCCAAAAATGAGGCTGGCTAAAAAGTTGTAACATGACTTGGGAATTCAAAAGATATTTGGGTTAAATTAATATAGGTTAGTTTCACTTCGTACGTGAAATGTCTGTAAAACTGCGTAGAAATCGTTAAACGTCATTGCCGAGTGCAGTCATATTATATATTAATATTTCAATAATATTTTGTTTATTATTATTAATTCAATTTATATACACCGCCCTATACCCGGAGGTCTCAGGGCGGTTCACAACTTTACCTGATATTTTCAGATTAAAATTCTTTGGTTTCCAGAAAGCAGTTTAAGTGCTTCTCCATCAAACATGGACTTTCCAAGCTAAATGTTGTCCAGTCACAAAAATAACAGCAGATTCCTCACACCCAAAAATATATTTTTAAGGCCCCCCTCGCCCAATAAATTTCCAAATATTAAGCTTCACCCCTTAAAATGACATACCCTAATGCCACAGGCTGCTGCTTACAACTGGAAACTAAACAGCACGCTGCCTGAGAACTGACTCAGCCCTGATTATTTGGACTACAACTCCCATCATCCATGACCATTGGCCATGCTGGCTGGGACAGATGGAAGTTGTAGTTCAAAACATTTGGAGTGTTGGGCTAAAGCAGGCATGGCCAAACGTGGCCCTCCAGCTGTTTTGGGACTACAATTCCCATCATCTCTGACCTGTTAGTTAGGGATGATGGGAGTTGTAGTCCCAAAACAGCTGGAGGGCCAAGTTTGGCCATGCCTGGTAAAGGGACAAGACAGCTCCCTATGTAGCTTAACTAACACATTGATAAGAGATGCACTACGACTATACAGGGACCAGTTTACCGTATTTTTTGCTCTATAAGACTCACTTTTTCCCTCCTAAAAAATAAGGGGAAATGTGTGTGTGTGTTATGGAGCGAATGCAGGCTGCGTAGCTATTCCAGAAGCCAGAACAGCAAGAGAGGTTGCTGCTTTCACTGCGCAGCAATCCCTCTTGCTGTTCTGGCTTCTGAGATTCAGAATATTTTTTTTCTTGTTTTCCTCCTCCAAAAACTAGGTGCGTCTTGTGGTCTGGTGCGTCTTACAGAGCAAAATATATGGTATATCATCTGCAGAACCTGTTCGTGCTTTGCAGCTGAACTGAGTCGTGTATTTTGAAGCATTTTTGGAGGGCAGGTTGAAAACTGCATTTATTTTTTGTGCAAGAGGATCTCAGAACTTTCAGTTGCGGGGGGGGGGGGTAGATTTTTTCTTTAAAAACAAGCTACATGCAAAGTTTCGGTTTTGCCTGTTCTTAGAGAGAACTGCTTCAAGCAGCAGCTACACTGCCCTCATCAAATCAGTGGCATCTCCTCCTAATTCAGGGCAGAATGCCCCCTGGGAATGATGCTATGTCCTGTTCCCAGGAGCACGGGGGGGGGGGGACAGGGAGGGGGCCAGCAGGATAGAGATGGCTTCTCCCCTTAGCTGCAGTCTTTCAGAAAGCTCTTTGTCTTGCAATTCCAAGACCCGATCTGTCTCTGAGGTGATAGCCCCCCCCCACACACACTTTTTTAAAAAATCAGCAAACTCACAGTGTTCAGCCCATTCATACCAAACCCTAAGAAGTGACTCAGCAGTTTTTCCTGGTTCCCGAGCTCTTTGAGCAGGTCCTTTTTGTAAGCTGCATTCCTCCTAGACGTCAAACTTTGCCAGAACAGTCTCGCGGGGCGTTTCCAGACTTATTTCCAGGCAGGATTCAATCACATACTGTCAAATTCATGTTGTCCAGTTAATGCTGATCTGGCGCTCTTGGCAATCAATATGCTTCCCTTCTTTTTGCAGTAAGTGACAAGAAAATGCACAGGAAAGTTTGGGGTAACAATTCCCTGGCACAACGTTGCATAGCATCCCTGCGAACAAATCGAAATGAACACCCAGTAAATAGTTGGCATGTCTATCCTCCCCCCAATATATTTGCAAAAAATAAAAAATCAGAACGAAGGCTTAATCTGAAAGGTCATCTGAAAGTGCACAAGTTAACACTTATGGATCTTTTCAGCAAAGAGGAAGAATTTCCAAACATTGCAAGCTTCTTTCTCTAGTATAAAGGACTGAACTTCCTTGCACTATTCCTTCTTCCTTGTGGAGCTGTATGGGTCAGCAAAGGAATGTTTTCCCCCTTCCAACTCAGGCCATTCTGCAGGATTATTAAAGTCAAAGACATCCAGGCACAATTCAAAGTGTTGGTGCTGACCTTTGAAGCCCTAAATGGCTTTGGCCCAGTATACCTGAAGGAGCGTTTCCATCCCTATCATCCAGCCCAGACACTGAGGTCCAGCTCTGAGGGCCTCCTGACAGTTCCCTCACTGTGAGAAGTGAGGTTACAGGGAACCAGGCAGAGGGCCTTCTCAGTGGTGGCACCCGCCCTGTGGGACGAATGCTCATTTGCCATATCACCACCCCACAAACAAATTGGAACCAATGTGCAATAAAGACCCATCATAGTCTAACCTCTCTGTAAGCTTTGTGCAAGCAAATTGGGATGAATGCTAAATAAATAGGTCCTTTGGAGGAACCCTTGTGGATTATAAGACATGTTTCTCCTTTGCTGATGTCCTGGTCTCTGCAATTTTGGAACTGGTGTTCAAAAGGGTCAGAATGCAATTCTTTTAAAGAAGATAAAATCCCAGACTCACTTAAGTAACCCATAGGTATAAAAGCCCCCCTAATTCCAGTGAGGTACATACGCCCAGGTAGTAACCTCTCAAAGTACGATCTGAGAGGCTGCATATGCATAAATCCTTCCCCTCTCAAAATTTGTTCCGTGCTATATGAGTTACTGCTTTTGAATAGCAGCGCAGCTTCCTGATCTGACACCAGCATGGTGTGTTTTTCCACTCAGAAAGTGTTCCTTTGGATCACTTGCCTTCCCAAACACATCCACACATATGGCTTTTGTTTGCTTCCTTCGGAAGCTTCAGTTACCTGGTCAACAGCAGCCTCTCGCAAATGCTGCTTTGGCACGCTGCAGTCCTGGAGCAGAAAAGGTACAAGTTATTTGCAAATAAAGGAAAGGATTCAAATGTTATCATGGCCCAGTGCAGGTGTAACCCTAAATCAATGCTATGGGCTGTTGTGACATCATAATTCACAACACGGTGGCATCACAACAGCAAGGGGGAGAAGGGGAAACTCCAGGCAGGGCTTCTGTTTTTGGCTGTTGTGACATCATTATGCACATGATGACATCATAACAGTAAGGAGCCGGGAAGGGGGGACTTCAGACAGGAGTTCCATTTTTGACAGTTTCCCCATATTGTACATAACATAAAAATCCAATGTCATGTCAAAGACCTCAGTCAGCTCAGGGCTACTTAAAGGATCTTAGATGGTGAATTTGAGGGAGACCTTTGCTTGTGACCTCGGAAAGCCTCTGCCAATCACAGCAGCCAGCACTAGAGGGGCCAGTCACATGACTCCATATAAGGCAGTGCCATCTGTTTTAGTGCAAAAGTCTAGGTCAATGGCAGTGCCATTCGGGCTTAAGAAGGAGGAAGATCCCTATCACTATATAAACTATTATTCATAATAGAAGCTGAATAGTAGCTAAAGAGCAAACACAAATGTAGGCTGGAGAAGGGTATTATTCAGTGTAGGGCTGTTGTTGTTGTTATTGTTGTGGATTTGAAGCTAGCACTGAAAATAGCCTCCTGCAGCCTGAGAGGAGCTGCAGAATTTACTTCCATTAGATGACTAATAGCAGACAATCCTAAACCTTTCCCTTTAGTATATTGTTTTGGCTTCCTGACAATTCTGTTCTCTCAAGGGACATGTAAATATAAGCTCTTTCCCCAGGAACATTAACTAATAAAATATCCTGCTAGTTTGCAGAATATCTAAACACACACACAAATGTACAAATTTTATTCAAGCGTGCCCTCCTCCGTATTTTTGTTCTGGTTTTTTGGCACTATTCTCCCTCTCTCCTTCTCCCTCTCTCGACTCACACACACTACAAAAATGACCTTCCAGAATCAGAGGGAGTGGCAGCCAATGGCAAGGGAATCATGGAACTATAGAGTTGGATGGGATCCTGAGGATCATCTAGTCCAACCCCCTGAAATGCAGGACTACGCAGCTGTCCCATACGGGGATCGAACCTGCAACCTTGGCATTATCAGCACCACGCTCTAACCAACTGAGCTAGCCAGGCTGCTAAACCAGGAAGGTATTCTTCGCTCATCACATACCAGAATTGGCTCACACAGGATGTAGTGATCGCCACCAGGTTGGACGGAGTCAATGGCTTAGACAAATTCGCGGAGGGTCTAGCTTCCAGCGGCTACTAGCCACAATGGCTAGGTTCTGCGTCCAAGTCAGAGGAAGCTGTTTTCCTCTGAAGAACAATTAATGCATTCATAAGCATTAGATTCCCGTTCCTGGCTTCTATATCCTGGTGTTGTTCTTGTTGTCAGTTTTTATTTTATAAAATATTGCCTGTCATTAATTAATTGGATTTTTTTTGGAGGGGAGGGGAAACCTGAGCTTTTGAGGGCAGTGGAACAACCAAGAAGCCCCACTCTGCTGAGCTTAGAACCCAAGAAGATCTATAGAGAATGAGGAGAGGCACAGTTGACTCTCAAATTGCATGAACAAGGGCCAAAATAATGTATAGCCAAAGGAACCTTTTAAAAACCGTAAAAGGCATAGGACTGTACTTGCCACACGCTCCCAAGGCTGCTACAGGTTCTTCCTGTACCTCTGAACGCTTTCCCAGGGTGAGCGCAATTGTGAGTGGGATTGCCAACGTTTTTCCCCGGCTCTCCTTCCCCCTTTAAAACATTTTTACTTCTGAGCCAAGCACGTGAAGCCGCGATGCACATAAGTTGCAAGTACAGTGGTACCTCTGGATGCGAACGGGATCCGTTCCGGAGCCCCGTTCGCATCCTGAAGCGAACGCAACCCGTGCGTGCGCGGGTCGCAATTTGCTGCTTCCGCGCATGCTCGTGACATCATTTTGAGCATCTGCGCATGTGCGAGCGGTGAAACCTGGAAGTAATGCGCTCCGTTACTTCCAGGTCGCCACGGAGCGTAACCTGAAAACGCTCAACCTGAAGCACATTTAATCCGAGGTATGACTGTATTGTTATTTTTAGTTGTTATATGTAAATGGCCAGGGATTTTTTTTCTAAAAAAATGTTTAGGGGTACTCTCATTTTCCTACTCATATTGAAATACTGCCCCTCAATGAGGCTAAACTTGGATTCACAAAATGTTTAGGGGGTATGCATACCCCCGTGTGCCCCCAGAAAAAAAGCACTGTAAAAGGCAATTTGTGTATTATGCAGCTTGCGCACTTAAGGGAGGCTAATCATCGTCCGATATCTGGCTTTTACATCACACGCTTTGAAAGCATGTCTAATAATTAACATGCCAGGATATGACATGATAACAAGGAAGCAGATATAATGCTGATCATTCTCTTTGGGGGAAGATATATTTGGACAGTGTTTCAACAACAGAACATTAATGTATAGATATCACTGCATATCTTTTTAAAAATAATAATTGTAGAAGCTAGAGTAGCTCATTCACCAAGCAAGTAGTACTTCCTTTGGTCTATGGAAAACGTATCTGTTTTATCAGTGCTATTAAAAAAAGGAGCCAGATGTTTAAGGGGAATATTTTCCATGTGGAGAGGAGGGCACAGAGCTGTGAAACTTTATTTTTTTTAAAAAAGAAAAAAACTTCCAAGCTGCTGTTATGGAGAAAACAGGAAGGCAACTTCCTCTCTGTGTGCCTCCAAGGAGGAAGCAGCCGGCAAGTGCTTAATGAAGATGTCAGATAGCTTAATGAAGATGTCAACCCAGCAGGGGCAATTACGTAGTTTGTTAAGGGTGCTGGGAGTTGTAGTTCTGTGTGTGGCAAACTACAGTTCCCATGCTTCTTTGGAGGCAGCCATGTGCTTTTAAATGCGCTTCAAGTGCATGTTGGGTACACAACCCATATCTAACTTCCTGATTGTGTCGCTGAATAGATAGAAAATCAGTTTGAACTTTAGAAGCTGAAAAGGCAAATCCCGCCACTGCTAATATTTGAAGTTTTTGTCTGTGCTCAAATTCTGCTTTCGCTTCGGCAGAAATCCTCAGCCCACTTATTGGATTTAGTGGGGTTACTAAGAAGTAAATGATATTCGTCCTTTCCTCCTGCCTAGGCCCATGTGTTCAGCTGGCATTTGGAGACATTAGCTGTCTTGAGAATGTCTACATGCAGAAAAGCTCCCACAGAAATGGCTTAAAAAAAAAATAAAAAATTGAAACCAGCTGAACAAATCTGTAGGAAGTTGTACCGGGACAAGTGAAATGTATACTCTCGTTCCTAAGGAAACACAAATATATTTAAAGCACACTATTTCACATGAGAAGCGCTTCCAGAATGCACTGTTGGGTCCTAGTTTTCTCCCGCATTCGAGTCCGCAAGAAATTCTCTTTCAAAAATGAAGCAACAAATACGTTTTGTGACTTCAGGTTTGGAAGAATGGAGAGATAAACATTTTGCCATTCTACGCCACTTACCATGTACAGTACGTGAGTAGCAGACTCATTTATCTGAGTGCCAGAGTTTGTAGCCAAAATACAGTGGTACCTCAGGTTAAGTACTTAATTCGTTCCGGAGGTCCGTTCTTAACCTGAAACTGTTCTTAACCTGAAGCACCACTTTAGCTAATGGGGCCTCCTGCTGCTGCCGCGCTGCTGGAGCCCGATTTCTGTTATTATCCTGCAGCAAAGTTCTTAAACTGAAGCACTATTTCTGGGTTAGCGGAGTGTGTAACCTGAAGCGTATGTAACCTGAAGCGTATGTAACCCGAGGTACCACTGTAACACTATCCACATACAAGTGGTAGGTGTCAGCAGAGGAACCCCACAATTATATATAGGAATATAGGAAGCTGCCTTATACAGTGGTAGCAACAACAACAACAATTTATTATTTCTACCCTGCCCATCTGTCTGAGTTTCCCCAGCCACTCTGGGCGGCTCCCAATCGAGTGTTAAAAACAATACAGCATTAAGTATTAAAAACTTCCCTAAACAGGGCTGCCTTCAGATGTCTTATAAAAAATAGGATAGCTATTTATTTCCTTGACATCTGATGGGAGGGCGTTCCACAGGGCGGGCACCACTACCGAGAAGGTCCTCTGCCTGGTTCCCTGTAGCTTTGCTTCTCGCAGTGAGGGAACCGCCAGAAGGCCCTCGGCGCTGGATCTCAGTGTCCGGGCAGAACGATGGGGGTGGAGACGCTCCTTCGGGTATACAGGACCGAGGCTGTTTAGGGCTTTAAAGGTCAACACCAACACTTTGAATTGTGCTCGGAAACGTACTGGGAGCCAGTGCAGATCTCTCAGGACTGGTGTTATATGGTCTTGGCGGCCACTCCCAGTCACCAGTCTAGCTGCCGCATTCTGAATTCATTGCAGTTTCCGGGTCACCTTCAAAGGTAGCCCCACACAGAGCGCATTGCAGTAGTCCAAGCGGGAGATAACTAGAGCATGCACCACTCTGGCAAGACAGTCCACGGGCAGGTAGGGTCTTAGCCTGTGTACCAGATGGAGCTGGTAGACACCCGCCCTGGACACCTTGGTTGTCGAACTTAATCCGTTCTGGGAGTCAGTTTGACTCTCAGAACCATTCGAAAACCAAGGCACAGCTTCAGATTGGCTGCAGGAGCTTCCTGCACTCAATCGGAAGCCACATCGGACGTTCAGCTTCCGAAAACATTCGCAAACTGGAATACTTACTTCCAGGTTTGCGGCATTTGGGAGCCAATTTGTTTGGGAGCCAAGCTGTTCGAGAACCAAGGTACCACTGTACTGAGTAAGACCATTGGTCCATCTGACTGGCATCAGCTTTCCAGGTATCTCCTAGCCCTACAAGGAGATGCTGGGGATTTAACCTGTCACCTTCTGTGTGCATAAGATGTGCTTCACCACTGAGCTCTCAAGAAGTGGAAGTTTACAGATGTAGAAAATCCTTTATTGGGGGGTGGATCTGAATAGGAAACTGCCCCCCCCCCCCGAAAAAAAATACGTTTCCGAGCACAATTCAAATTGTTGGTTCTGACCTTTAAAGCCCTAAACGGCCTCGATCCTGTATACCTGAAGGAGCGTCTCCACCCCATCATCCAGCCCGGACACTGAGGTACAGCGCCGATGGCCTTCTGGCGGTTCCCTCATTGCGGGAAGTGAGGTTACAGGGAACCAGACAGAGGGCCTTCTCGGTAGTGGCGCCCGCCCTGTGGAACGCCCTCCCTTCAGATGTGAAGGAAATAAGCAGCTATCTTCTCTTTAAAAGACATCTGAAGGCAGCCCTGTTTAGGGAAGTTTTTAATATTTAATGCTGTATTGTTTTTAACACTCGATTGGGAGCCGCCCAGAGTGGCTGGGGAAAATCAGCCAGATGGGCGGGGTATAAATAATAAATTATTATTATTATATTAAATCGGAGGCGTATTGATTGTGCTCATTGGCTTCAGAATTCCGTCTTGACTATTGGGAGGGTGGATTGGAAAACCGAGGGCAAGGGAATGGAACGGCACATTCCAGAAAAGGGTGTGGCCGGCCGGAAACCTGAACAGGAGCATTCCACGCTGTGGCATTTTGTTGCACATCCCACTTGGTCTGTTTAAAACTAATTGTGAAAGCTGCTCTGAAGTCACTTTCGAGTTCTCTCAATTCCGCTTCTAAACTAGTTCCCAGGGCCCCCTAACGGGTCTTGTCATTCCCTCTTCTCGGGGAGCCTTGGGAACTGAAATTCTGAAACGGGGCCATGGGATCTTGAGCAGAGGATCCTAAACAATTCCCAGAATTGTTTGGAGGAAGCCTCTTCAGTAAACTAGAAACAGGTTGCAGGGCAAATATGCCCCCAATTATAGGTTGTAGGGCAGATTTTCCCTCAGTTTATGTCCCAGCAATGTACAGACGTCTATTTCTCTTTTCTTGTGCTGAATCCTGGTGTGCTTTGCTGAAAGCTGTGCTTTTGTGATAGGGATATTATCACATTTTTCTGAGCGATATTTTGCGCCAGGGAAAGCCCACTATTTCCCCCAGGTGGCCCGTTCGTTCCTGCCGCGACTGCTTTGTGGAATGCAGTTGTGTGAGTGTCACAGAAACCTGCGGGATGTTTTTGTGATATAATTAGCGGCACTTAATACAGCTCTCCCTTTGCACGCCAGTACCATTCTGCAAACCATTTAATGTGCCTTTCTTTCTTTCCTTTTTTATCATTGTTTCTTTAGCAGCTTTGAGGTTCCCTGCAGGACCAGATTTCTCATACAAGAGTTGTGCTTTTTCTAGAACCGATGAATAGCTAGGAAGAGACAGCAAAGCCCCTTCCATTGGCCTGATTTGACCCACTTGTATAATTTTCTGCGTTATCCTGAGGCTTTTGAGCAAAAAGAAGGCCGAGCCAGGATACAGGTCTGACGCTGGCAAGTGATGTCTCCAGACAAACACTGGATGCATGAAGCATTCTGGTAGGCCCAACAAATCTTACGTCAGGCTGGCAGCACCATTACTTCCAGTTGTCTGCTCTTGTTCCTGTTGTGGAATAGCCCACCTACCGCCTTATGAGCCATGTCTGCGATCAGTGTGAACTACATTTCCCAGGATTCCTTTGGGCGGAGGCCATGATTGTTCAAAGCTCTATGATACTGCTTCAAATGTATAATGCAGATGGGGCCACAGTTCAGAAATTCTCTCATCCAGTGATCTCAAAGTTGCCAGGAAGTCCCCTTCGGACGTGTGGATAAGCAGGAAAATTTTCAGATTTCTCTTGAAAAGTCAATAAAGATTACGGCAGAAAGAGAAGGCATTCCACAAATGGGGGGGACTGCCAGCTGGGCAGCCCTCAGGGGTAGCATCACCAGCAAGGCCTCACCTGCGAATCGTAAGGTCCAAGATGGCTGATACTGGGAGAGGTCCTCTTTTAGGTGCTTGGGTACAAAGCTATTTATGGCTTCATGTGCGACTACTTTCACGACATGGTCCCATCAGGCGTCCCCTCTTACCAGCCTAGCTGCCACAGTCTACTCAAGCTGCAGACCACTTTCAAGGGCGGCCCCATATACAGTCACTACAGTAGTCCAGACAGGAGGTCATCAAAGCGTGGACAATTGAGGCCAGGCTATTATTTAGCCACATATCACCACCTATATTCTGTCTAGATGGGTGCTACTGTAGCATACCTATCAAAGGAGCAAACACTGTTTCTTCGGAGAATAACATTGCTGTACAGTGGTACCTCTGGTTGCAAACGGGATCTGTTCCAGAGGCCCATTCACAACATGAAAAGAGCGCAACCCGCAGCGGCGCGTCTGCGCATGCTCGGGTTGCAATTCGCCACTTCTGCACATGCGCGTGACGTCATTTTGCGCTTCTGTGCATGCGCGAGCGGCGAAACCCGGAAGTAACCCTTTCCGGTACTTCCGGGTCGCCACAGGACGTAGCCTGAAAGAATGTAACATGAAGCAGACATAACATGAGGTATGACTGTACTTTCATATTGCCTAGCGTGCTATGTTCTCTAGGCAGCTCACAGCAGGTTAAAAACACAAGCAAATTTTACCAATAAAACGATCTGCCAACTTTATTTCAAAAGACGCGCGGCATAAATTTTGACCTCAGTTACTTGTGTGCAAACAACTAGCAGGGATTATCAGAAGAAGTTACTTATTTTGCTTCAGCAACGGCAAAATGCCATCAGGCTGGCCCTAATGTTGGCCATTGTGAGGCCGTTTCCTCAGGCGGCTAATTTTGGGTGTCGTGAAAGAGCAACGTATTTTTTAGTTGTTTAATTTATTGCATTTTTAGGGACTTCAAAGGGGGAAAGATGGTTCTGAGATTTCCTGCTTCTGTCGAAATAATTTAGCTGGCCTTGGGTGCTCTGCAACTTGACTTGAGGCAGCAAAATGTCTTGGGTGGGCCCTGACAAATTATTGGCCTTTCATCCAATCTATCTGTCACAGAGCTAGGGAATCTGTGGCCCTCCAGAAATTGCTGACCTCGGCTCCTGACAGCCTCAGCCAGCATGACTGGTGGGATATGTAATCCGGCAACAGCCAAAGGACTACAGATTCCTCATTCCTGTTCCATTAAAAGCTGTTTTCTTTCATGTTTATGATACACAGATGATCGATTGCGTTTAAAAATCTGAGATGACCTTTTCCCCCCATTGTCCTAATTTTTGTTTTGGCTCCGTCATGGGCAATCTGGGAGATGCAGAATCTAAAATGTGTAGAGAGGTGATCTGCAGCTTCATGGAGCACAGCCAGAGAGAGGGGGAGAGAGACAGACAGACAGACAGAGAACCCCCCCCCCCACTAAGCCATAGTTGAGACATCATAAACAGGGACTCTCAAGGTTATCGCCGAGTGAGCGATAAACAACTCTGGAATGCAGGGTCCGACGTTGAAATACGGCTCAGATGTGTGTGTCACTGAGGCCTTGGAAGAGGCTACGCTTAAAACTTTGCAAAGATTAACTACCCGGCCAATATTTATGCGTGCATGTGGCAGCAGACCTCCTTTCTTTTGCAGAGATGAAGCGATTGAGCAAAGATAGAGCACAAACATTAGTGCAAGTCGAGCGGGAGGGGAAGGAGAATTATGACACGTGACAGGCTCTGATTCTCACTTGGTTCCCCCGCATGGCAAACTCCCCAAAGCTTTCCTATTTTCCAGGGACAGTCCTGAATTTACAGAAGCCGTCCCGGTTTCTAATTTGATCCCAGAATGTCGTGCTTTTCCTTAGGACGTCCCTATTTTCACAGGAGAAATATTGGAGGGTATGGAGTCATGCGACCCCTCCCCCCAAAAAAGCCCTGAATAGGGTAGTTTTAAAATGTTTTGCTATGTTTTTGTATATGTTGGAAGCCACCCAGAGTGGCTGGCATTTCTGTTATCTTGCGTACAACTCTTGCTTGTCATATCTCTCTGTATAAAAATACTATGCGTTGAGCTGCACATAGTAACTCGTCATATATTTCTTTAAATAAACCATCTTATTATGAAAAATTCTTCGCTTCCAAGTCTCCATAAATCTGGACAAAAGGTTAATCCAATTGAAGCTACTGAAAGGTTCCTGATGGTCAGATGCAGATTTGTAAACACAGAGACTGCTAGGTTGAAACGCATCTGGCTATTGGAATCGGTACTCATCATGTTTTAAAATCTTGTTATCCTAAACATCTAAGCCGTGTTGTTTTTAAACATTTTAAGTTTTTGTGACAATTAAACTCAGAATTCAACATTTACGTGTTATTTTGTAATGTACATTGTTGTTCCTGACATTTCATATTGGTTCTTAATGTTGTTTTCGTCAGGAATTATTTCCCGTTTTTGCTTTGGGGAACCAAAATTCAGAAACTGAGCCAGGAATGCACTCACATTTTTAATAGTTCAGTTATCTGGAATGAGCAGAATACGTGGGCATCCCACAGGAAGTGGCAACGCTTTTCCCAGACCACTTTCAGCTCCCTTAAAAACGACTGACTGTCTCTAGCCTTGGAGTCAAATGTGATATCACTGAGTTAGGGGGTGCTGAAAGGTTGTCTAGTAGTCCAGTCCCCTACTTGAAATTTCATAAAATTGACTACTACAGCAGCTCTTATAGGTAGTCATTCCTCAGCTGACTGACACTTATAGCGAGCCCCACAGGAATTGACTCCCAAGTTGAGAACGCCATAGTGCAGCTGATCTCTGCCCAAAGTGTGGCATTATGTGTCAATTAGCTGATCCGCATTTACAACAAGCCACACAGGAAAACACTTGTCCAACAGGAAAACACTTGATTTGATTTGTGGCTTGAGTCCAAACAGTGCTACCTATCAACTGATCAAAACAGCCGCTATCAATTCAAGATATTCTGAATTCAGAATACCTTGAATTGGCCAAACTTACAGGTTTAATAAGGAATCATTCTAATGAGAAAATAAGGAGAGAGTGGGAAGTCTTTATAAATTATATGAAGAGAACCGATTCCCAGTAATCATTACTGACAACCAGTGATATGAGGAATAAAGATCCACATGGAGTTAGTTGGAAGTCAGTTTCTTTTTTCTTTTTTTTTCTTATGTCTTCTTTTTTTGGTGTTTTTGTTCTTTTTCCTTTTTGGGGAGAATATAATGTTCTGCATTTTTGATTGCATATTAGGTTATTATGTTTACATCCTTGTACTGTAATTTTGTTTTTGCATTTTCTTCTGTTTTGTATTTTTTGTTCGTTTTATTCAATGCTTCTTTGTGTGGCATACAAGTATATATTTAAAAAAACAAAAAACAAAAAAAACAGCCGCTATCAAACTGCATGGGCTAAGGAGCACAGAGAGAAATGATGGTGACATCAGATGATCAATAGGTAAGGTGGTCCAGCTCCCACCTCTCAACATAACTCTCGGGGTTAAGACATTTTGGCACCTGAGGCAAACCACAAAATGGCGCCCGCCCCCTCCGCTATGGTAGAGTGAAGATCTACATCGGGAGGGGGAGAAAAACAGCAGCACCTCTTATTCACCAAGAGGCCTCTGTAGAGGTGGCACATGGGCATTGGGGCTGCTGAGGAGGAAACAAATCCAACTTTCTAGGATGCACCATGGCTGTTGTTGCCACTAGAGCAGCGGGCGATCGCATTCCTTGGTGACTTGATCTCCTGCCCCTGTGGATTCTGCTGCCTGAAGCAGTCGCCTCACCTTGCCTCATGCGTGGGCCGGCCTTGCGTGCAAGAGCTCTTTGTTTCCAGAGTAGATACACATAACAAGCTCTGGCTCAGGGCAGAGCTTTATTACTTTGTTGTCAAAATAATTAGTTTGAGGAATTAAGAATAACTACAGGCAGAGATTGGGATATGTGTCAGTTTTTTCAAAAAGCCGGCATTCCTACAGAAACGATGGGAAACTGTGACTTTAAGCAACATCTGGCATATAATATATAATTGCAATGCCTTTGAGATACATGCAGGGGGGAAAAAGAAGTGTTTTACCCTCCCCCCTCTTCGTGATTTAAAACAACAACAAACATATTTGTACTGAGATCACCTTCTGGGCATCCTGCTTTTAAAATTTAGGTGATGTGTGCCAGCTCCACTGTGCAGTTGTGTGTGGTACGATGCGTCTCATACGAAGATGCTCTTAATTTTGCAGAGACAGCAGCAATCCGTGGGTCCTGTTTGCTGTGCTAGTAGTTCCTGCAGCTGTTTGGCCATCGGGTCGCGAATGAGAGCTTGAAGCTGCAGCTTGAAGCTTGATATTTATTTTATTTTGTGTGTGTTTTGATGCCTCCCCCCCAAAAAAAATTGGGGTTTGGATTTTGGGGTGTTAGGAGAGAAAATATCCTTCCAGCCTACCCCCCTCAGCCTTTCTGCTGACCATTTCTCAAGCCTTTTGTCTCAGGCACAAGTGGACTTTTATCCTATGAGACAGGGTCACTGTCCACCATCGGCAAATGATGTGATGTTATTTGATACCCAGCTCTATTCCAGCCCCACCGCTGTAATCCACCCGCTATTTTCAGTATGAAAACCGTTCACTTCTCAACTTGTTATGTAGTCAGAAATGGTTAAAGCCTATTTCTTTTTAGCAGTCAGAGGGCAACCAAAATAGCCATTAAGAAAAGCTATCTTTGTCGTATTTTGGTTTTTGTTTTAAAAAAGCTTAATTATACTTTGAATCTAAATAGTGTCCTTCGAGCGTTCAGAGCAATTGCACTCAGTAATACTCACAACGGCTCTGCGAGGGTGGGCAATGTTATCCTCACATGTTGTTTTATGACTGCCGCATTCCTTCTGTCACGGAACTCAAGGTGGCTTGCATGGGGTTTCCAGGTGGTAGACTGTTCCTGAACATGGAGGTTTCAGTTGTTTGGATCTAGTAGAGGGGATCGTTAATTGTTGTTGGCATCTGGCTGCCTCGAAAGTCAATGGAGTGCACATCCGGGGGCCAGTGTTTGAAATTGCCCAGGCACCAGGTGCGTTTCACAACTGGCACGGGTCCAGTCACAACTACATGGAGATATCCGGAGCAACCACAGTTGCCTTAGTCCATAGTTAATTCCACTTCCATTGTGTGCGCTTCTCTTTCCTGCATACTGGGACAATTCTGTATCCAGGGCAGCTGTCTACCAGCTCCATCTGGTACGCAGGCTGAGACCCTACCTGCCCGTGGACTCCCTCGCCAGAGTGGTGCATGCTCTGGTTATCTCCCGCTTGCGCTCTACTGCAATGCGCTCTACGTGGGGCTACCTCTGAAGGTGACCTGGAAACTACAACTAATCCAGAATGCGGCAGCTAGACTGGTGACTGGGAGTGGCCACCAAGACCATATAACACCGGTTCTGAAAGACCTACATTGGCTCCCAGTACGTTTCCGAGCACAATTCAAAGTGCTGGTGTTGACCTTGAAAGCCCTAAACGGCCTCAGCCCAGTATACCTGAAGGAGCATCTCCACCCCCATCATTCTCCCCAGACACTGAGGTCCAGTGCCGAGAGCCTTCTGGCGGTTCCCTCACTGTGAGAAGCAAAGCTACAGGGAACCAGGCAGAGGACCTTCTCGGTAGTGGCGCCTGCCCTGTGGAACGCCCTCCCATCAGATGTCAAAGAGATCAACAACTACCTGACATTTAGAAGACATCTGAAAGCAGCCCTGTTCAGGGAAGTTTTTAATGTGTGACATTTTAATGTATTTTTAATCTTTATTGGAAGCTGCCCAGAGTGGCTGGGGAAGCCCAGCCAGATAGGTGGGGGGTATAAATAATAAAATGTTGTTGTTGTTGTTGTTGTTGTTGTTGTTATATAAATGAATTGTCAGCACAAGCTACAGTCAAGCAGTGTAGTTGAGATCATAGAATTGTAGCTCTGGAAAGGGACCCCGGGGTCATCTAGTCCAACCCCCTGGCAAATAGGCATTCCTTTGTGGCAACCATAACCTTGGAGCTTAAGGTGCCATATCCCTAACACTGCCAGGGACTAAGTCAGACTGCCGGAGAATCACAGCGCCTGCTGTGGCTGCAGAGACCGGTTACTCGTAACTGCTGCCTCCCTCGTTGTTTTTGCTGTGTCAGCAGCACCAAAATGACTTCCCCATGGCTCAAGCCTGGGCAGTGTGTATGGAGGTCTGTCCTGTCCAGATAACAAGACCCCCCTCCCCCCATTTCAGCCTTACTGATATGGTCCAAAGGGAAGCAGAGTCAGACGTTTGGCACCAGCTTGATTGCAGTAGTTGCCTGGAGCAGAGGCTTAAAAGGCTCATAGCACTGTAGAGTTGCAAGGGACTCAATGGTCATCTATTCCAACCCACTGCAATGCAGGAATCTCGACGGATCTATCTAGATCAGTATTGCCCACTCTGACTGGCAGTGGCTCTTCAAGGTTTCCAGCTGTATCTGGAGACACCAAGTACTGAATTTAGAACCTCCTGCATGCAAAGCAGGCGCCCTGTCCTTCCCCGTGACATGAGAGGATATTTGCCATTACTGTTCTTTTCTGTGACTTCTGGATACGTAAAACAATGAACATTTGGAGAAGGGAGGCCTTCTCTTTCCACTATAGGCCGTTGTCAAGCTTTTATTAATAAACTTTGATTTCATAACCTTCTGGGGCGGGGAGAGGAGCCAGCCCTCTTAAATCCTGAGGGTTATTTATTGTTTAGTGACTGACCATTTTTTGCTAGCGAACAACTCTGGTGGAGAATTGCATAGCTTGGACTTTTCAAATTGCTAGATTGCATTTGGCTGAACTGATCCTTATCTGCCAAGGTTACATTTGGCTTCAGGGAAACTGCTTTGGCATCTCAGCCTCACGCATCTTTGAAGGAGAACTTTGACCCCAGCTTGGTTTCACCATTTGCATTTGTTTAGAAAGGCCCGGATCAAATCAGAAACAGTCTCTACTACTGCTTATTGTTGTCATTCACGTACCACTTTAAAAAAAAATTACGTTTATTGTGATTGACTGTGTGACATCTCTGTGAGGCAGAGCAGAAGAGGAATATCGTGGAAATTACAGGAGCGCTGAAATTCTTCAGAATGTGCATTGCATATGTTAAGAAACACCCGTGTGAATAAATGGAAGTTTTGCTCTGTTTACCTCAGCATTCCTTATCCTGGTGCTTTTCAGAAATTTTTGGACTACAGTGCTCTTCATTCCCAACCATTGGCCATGATGAAAAGGAGCTGGATTCCAAAACATCTGAAGGGCACCAGGTTGGCTAAGACTGGTCTACTCAGCTGTTGACATTTTACCAGGGCCTCAGGCAGAGATATTTTCCATCCTCTGCTACTTGATGCCATTAACTGGGGATGCTGAGGAAAGCATGTGCTCCCACACTGAGCTACAGTCTTTCCTCTAAAAAAATATTTGGAAAATATACTGGAGCCTACCTTATACCAGTTCAGACCAAGGCCACGTTTGCCCCCTTCTCAGTAGTGGCCTTCTTGGTAGTGGCGCCTGCCCTGTGGAACGCCCTCCCTTCAGATGTGAAGGAAATAAGCAGCTATCCTATCTTTAAAAGACATTAGAGAAGTTTTTAATATTTAATGTATTGTTTTTAACACTTGATTGGGAGCTGCCCAGAGTGGCTGGGGAAACTCAGCCAGATGGGCGGGGTACAAATAATAAATTATAATTATTACTAATATTATTATTATTGCAGCCTACATTTAAAGCACCATGATGCATACCACTAGACAGGCATGGCTTCCCCACTCCCTTGAAATGTTACGGGTGTTAAAAATTGTTAGGAAACCCCTGTTCCCTGCACAGAACTACAGTTCCCAGAGCGGTTTAACAATCAGCCCCTCTTCACAGAGAAATCTGGGAGTTGTAGCTCTGCGAATGGAATAGGGGCCACCTAACAATTCTCAGCACCCTTAAAAAACTAAAAAATTCCTTCCAGTAGCACCTTAAAGACCAACTAAGTTAGTTCTTGGTATGAGCTTTTGTGTGCATGCACACTTCTTCAGATACACTGAAACAGAAGTTGCCAGATCCTTCTATATAGTGAGAAGGTGGGGAGGGGTATTACTCAGAAGGGTGGTGGGAATGGGTGATTGGCAGATAGCTGTGATGAGCCTGTTGACGACTCTTAATGACTGCAATAGGTCTTACAGGAAAAAGCTAGGGGTGAGAAGGTGAAAAATGGCTTTGTCATGTATAATGAGATAAGAATCCAATGTCTTTGTTCAGACCAGGTCTCTCCATGGTTTTAAGTTTGGTAATGAGTTGCAATTCAGCAGCTTCTGTTTCCAGTCTATATCTGTAACTTAAAAAACTAGTGAGGCGAAGTTACAGGGAACCAGGCAGAGGGCCTTCTCGGTAGTGGCGCCCACCCTGTGGAATGTCCTCCCATCAGATGTCAAGGAGATAAAATACTATGCAACCTTTAGAAGACATCTGAAGGCAGCTCTGTATAGGGAAGTTTTTTTAATGTTTAACGTTTTATCATGTGTTTGTATATGCTGGAAGCCGCCCAGAGTGGCAACCCAGTCAGATGGATGGGATACAAATAATAAAATTATTGTTACTACTGTTCCCAGGATCCTTTGGGGGGAAGCCATGACAGCTTAAAGTGGTATCTTACTGCTTTATGAAATAGTGTGACTTTTACCTTTGCACAGTAGAATAGTTTTACCCTACATCCGAGCAAGCAAATACATTATCAAGGATGCGAATCATCTGGGCAGCCTGAACAAGAGACGGCATGGCTGAGCAGTACTAAAATCTTGAGGAGAGCTCGGAGGGCCATATTAGCCCCCAGGGCCTAAGTTTCCCCACCCCTGACACCCACGATAATAGATTCTAGCTGTGAGAAAGAGCATGCGAATGGCCATCAAATTGTTTAGCTCCATAGAGCAGAAGATGGTGCCTCACATGGCTGTACTAGCGTACATATTTTTTCCTGTTTAGTCTAAACAGGGGCTTAACAGTCTTGCTCCGTGTGAGAGTTTGTGTTTGTGCCGAGCGCTAAGCCAAAGTCAGCACAGTTAACTTCCTCTCCTATTCCTGGCTTCTTATTTCTCTCCTCAGAGGAAAGGTTTAACATTATGTGCTGAGATTCTCAAGGTATGTCCATCAGGTTTGGCCACTGAGGGAAAATGTTAGCGAGTGCATGGAGTTTCAGAAATACATATATACCCGTATTTTTTGCTCTATAAGACGCACCAGACCACAAGATGCACCTAGTTTTTGGAGGAGGAAAACAAGAAAAAAAATATTCTGAATCTCAGAAGCCAGAACAACAAGAGGGATTGCTGCGCAGTGAAAGCAGCAATCCCTCTTGCTGTTCTGGCTTCTGTGATAGCTGCACAGCCTGCATTCGCTCCATAAGACGCACACACATTTCCCCTTACTTTTTAGGAGGGAAAAAGTGAGTCTTATAGAGCAAAAAATACGGTACATATACAACTTCAAGATTTCCTGTGAAAACAAAACTCAGCTCTCTTTGACCAACACTCTGACAATACTTACTGGCTCATTTGGAGTTTTTCAACCCCTAGATTGTGTATTTGTGTGGAAGAGAAAATGTCTTAGACAATGATGATGATGATGATGATGATGATGATGATGATGATTAGACATTAAGTAATATTTAATGGCATTGATGATTATTATTATTTAGATTTCTTACCCACCTTCGCTGTAAGCTCCCAGAGCAGCTTGCAGCAATTGAAAAATGCAGTATTAAAAACAGTTTTTAAAAATTACAATCAAGAGAATATGGTGAATCCTAAAATGTATGACTCAGGTGTCCAGGGCCAGGATAAAGAGGTGCATCTTCAGCATTCGATTAAAAAAGCTACATAAGGAAGGTGTTGGATGCACATTAATTGACAGGGAACCCCAAAGCTTAGGGGCCACCACAGAGAATGCCCTGCCCGGCTAGTCTGACTGCAAGCCCAAAACATAGCCATCATTCAAAATTCAAAGTTCTCCATTTTGCTGTTCGCCAGCCAAGTAATGTGTACAAAAATACATATATTGTAGTGTGCATAAAAATCCTGGTATTTAGTGGGAAAATAACATACAAAAAATGCATTCTGGTAGGCAAGATAGCTTTGCAAAAATGTGTGTATTCGGAAAAATACTCACTAAAATGTTGATGAGTTTTCCCATGCCCTTTTTTCTTTCAATGCAAACTGATACTTGCTTTCAGTTCATCTGGTTCAGCATCCCATTCTCACAGAGGCCAGCTAGATGCTTGTGTGGAGAACTGAATTTAAGATTGGAAAAATGAGAAACTGAGAGATACCGAACTTGGCAGATTCGTCTGTCCCAACCGGGCGGCGGGGGGGGAGTGTAACGCTCTTTATAAAACATGGAGTTTGGACTCCCTGCGTGTAATGTGAGAGGAGCTCAGATGCTCCTCTGAATCGCCCAAGTTGGCAGAATGAGGCTGACAATTTCCTGAGAAATAGCCCTTCTTTCTCATGAGAGTTCTGGCACTCGTGCCTCATCTGGCCACAGCTGGATATTTCTGTGAGAACAAATTTGCTCAGAGCATTTTGGAGTTTTCACTTCTAGCTGAAAACAGGAAACGAGAGGAATGTAACATTTCATACCTTCTGAAATCAGAGGCATGAAATTGATTGTGAATTCGGGTCAGATTTATTTATTTGTTTGTTTAATTTGCGGCCTGACCTTTTTCTGCACCCATACAGCTCTACTGAAAAGCGCTGCAAATTGAAAGGCAAATGATAGTCCATTGCACACTCTCCCCAGTTTATATTTATAGAAATGTGTGTGTGTGTGTGTGTGTGTGTGTGTGTGTGTGTGTGTTTCCTCCCACCCACACCCCTTCAAATCTGGTGTTAAATATGCAGAGGAATTATTGCTTGGCGTCCACAGATTCCTTCAGCAGAGTGAAGGAGCTGCAATGAGAAACACAGGATTGCCCTAATGGGAGCATCTGTGTATCTATAGTGAGAAAGGAGCATGTGAAGAGCCCTGCTGTATCAGAGCAAAAGCCCATCGGGTCCGTTGACCTGTTCTCATGGGGACAAGTAAGCACAAGTAGAGGGAGTGTCATTGTGCTCAGATCCTGCCTCTGAGATTCCTGTAGGCCGCAGTGAGCCTAGGATGCTAGACTAGATGGGTCTTCGGTCTGATTCAACAGGGTTCTTCTTTCATTTGTGTTTTAATATTTGTTTGGACATGGGTGGCACTCTGGTCTAAACCACTGAGCCTCTTGGGCTTGCCGATCAGAAGGTCGGTGGTTCAAATCCACGCGCCGGGGTGAGCTCCCATTGCTCTGTCCCAGCTCCTGCCAACCTAGCAGTTCGAAAGCATACCAGCGCAAGTAGATAAATAGGTACCGCTGTAGTGGGAAGGTAAATGGTGTTTCTGTGTGCTCTGGCTTCCATCCCGTTGCACCAGAAGCGGTTTAGTCCTGCTGGCCACATGACCCAGAAAGCTGTCTGTGAACAAACGCCAACTCCCTGGTCCTGAAAGCAAGATGAGTGCCCCACCCCAGTCACCTTTGACTGGACTTAACCGTCCAGGCGGTCCTTTACCTTTACCTTTAAAAAAAAAAACAAAAAAAAAAAACTTTATTGGAAGTCACCCAGAGTGGCTGGGGCAACCCAGTCAGATGGGCGGCATATAAATACAGTGGTACCTCGGGTTAAGTACTTAATTCGGTCCGGAGGTCCGTTCTTAACCTGAAACTGTTCTTAACCTGAAGCACCACTTTAGCTAATGGGGCCTCCTGCTGCTGCCGCGCCGCCAGAGCACGATTTGTGTTCTCATCCTGAAGCAAAGTTCTTAACCTGAAGCACTATTTCTGGGTTAGCGGAGTCTGTAACCTGAAGCATATGTAACCTGAAGCGTATGTAACCCGAGGTACCACTGTAAAATTATTGTTCTTATCACTATTACTACTACAGTAAGACCTTGCTGGTCTTTTGAGCCTTGTTGATGTCAGCTCCTCTGCACAAACCCACACCCTCACACGCCATCAGATGTCAGCGGCAATGTACTGTGTGTTACACCTACAGAAGCTCTTTCGTCATGTCTGCAGCTTCAACTTTAACTGGGGAATGGGGAAGAAACATTTTCAGCCGCGTTCCCTTAATGGATGAGCTTCCAAATGTCACATGGCAGAGGTGGGCAGGCCAAAGGCAAAAGTAGGCAGAGCAAGGAATGTAACACTTACCTTTGAACAGAATGCTGGTTCCTACAAGCACTGGCATGCTCCTCCTTCCCAACTTCCATGAACGCACGCAAGGAGCATCACCAGAGTTCAGGGACACATTCCAGTCAGGCAGAAAAACCCAGTGCAAAGCAGAGCCAGTGAGGGGTATGGCTTGGGAAGAGGGGAGGGCTGTATTTGGCCCCCAGTCCTTAGGTGCCCAAGGGACGCCAGTGGCGCTGTGGGTTAAACCACAGAGCCTAGGACTTGCCGATCAGAAGGTCGCGGTTCGAATCCCTGTGACAGGGTGAGCTCCTGTTGCTCGTTCCCTGCTCCTGCCAACCTAGCAGTTCGAAAGCACATCAAAGTGCAAGTAGATAAATAGGTACCACTCCGGCGGGAAGGTAAACGGTGTTTCCGTGCACCATTCTGGTTCACCAGAAGTGGCTTAGTCATGCTGGCCACATGACCCGGAAGCTGTAAGCCGGCTCCCTCGGCCAATAAAGTGAGATGAGCGCCGCAACCCCAGAGTCGGCCACAACTGGTCTTAATGGTCAGGGGTCCCTTTACCTTACCTTAGGTGCCCCAGTCCTGCTTTAACTGGTACAACCATCTCCCCAGGGAATTCTGGGAACCGTAGTTTTATGAGAGGGAAGCAAGTGATTCCTGACAGAATTCTCAGCACCTTCTCCAGACTACACTTCCCAGAGTTCTTTGGGCAAAGCCGCAACAGTAAAACTGGCACAAAGCCAACATGTGTTTGATGCATAGATGTGTCCTTGGTGGGTTATATTGAGAGGTTCCTTCCATGAACGGGAAGGCGCTTTTGCTCGCAGAAGCAGGGAGTGCAACTTGCACAGCCTCCCCCTCCCTGGACAGGCTGCCATTCCATTAACTAAGCATACTATTCCCAAAGGTCCCTCAGTCTTGAGGATTGGCTTTGTGGGGGCAGTGGGGTGGAGCTGCAGCATGGGAAAGGCTTCAGGGAAACTCCATTCTGCGAGCAGAACACGGCACACAGTTCTCTGGATCCAACCCACAGTATATAAAAGCGATTATGAAGTCACCCTCAGTCTTCTCCAAGCTAAACAATCCAATTGTCTTCTGCGTTTCACCTTGCTTTGACACACTTGAGCTGGAATATTATTATTATTATTATTATTATTATTATTATTATTATTATTACTACTACTACTACTACTACTACTACAATATTAGCCATCTTTCTTAGCTTTCCTATTAAAACAAGCTCGCTTAAATCTTCCCAGACGTGTGCATTTCCCAACAGGCCCTCTGTGTGTTTTTGTAATTAGGTATTTTTAGTTTTGCCTTGTTTTACTGCTGCAGGAAGAATCTCATTTGTCAGCACTTTTTCAGCATGGCTAAATAAAGGCTTATTGGCAAACTCCATTCAACTCTTTGATAACAACCCAACTTTAGAAAGAAAGAGCGAACAGACCCTGCTGTGTCGGACCAAAGCCATGGCTCAGCCGAAAGGGGAAGACAATGCCTGCTTTCAGATATTAGAGGTGCTTTGTGTCCCGATAAAAAGCCCAAATTAATGTTTGAAAGGGGTATTGCTAATTCCCTCCCTTCCCCGCAACTTAGCTTGGCTGATTCATGAATCTTATTTAGACAAGATCTCCTACTTGAATTGTCTTGCTCCAGAATCCACCAGGCTGTATCAGATGGTTGACAGAAGGTGTCATTGGATAACTTTCTTATCTTTCTCTCTTTTAGAAGGATGTGTGCTATGTGTAGGATATGCAATATAGGGAGTGTTAGGGAGATGATCCTAGGGCACTGATAGTTCTTTTCTTATGGGGGACTGATCTGTACATTCAGAATATTCTCCTGGTACAACTCAGCTGGGACTACATGGTTTGTTTCAACTGATCAACCTAGGTGGCTGGGGGAAAGCTGCAATGAGCCGTGGACTCACGCACCTCCCTTTCTCATCTTTCTCCTTCCCAGGTGACAAAGGCTTTAGAATTAACCAGAGTTCCTTGTTGTAGCCATTCTCAGGAAACTGTGGCTTTTTCTAAAGTTAGTTAAAAGAAATTCAGCTCTGAAATGATGGGTTGACCTTGGTTAGTTTAACTTAGGTTGGAGCAAACCACAGTTCTGTGAAAAAAGGCATACGTAACAGAGAACTATGCTTTGTTTTGAAGTGAAAGCAGAAACATTCACTCTCCTTGCTCACACAAAGAACAAAATAGACAGGGAGGGCATGAACCTAAGGCTCACCGCAGTTTGTTTCCAGTCACCTAAAACTGTGGTCCCCAATGTGGCACCCATGGGCACCAAAGCACCCTTGTAAACCCCCCCTAGCATTCACCTAAGTCTTTTGCCCCTACATTAAATATATATATATAATTTGGTTATTGGTTGAAGGTTGTCTTTTTTGTCTGTGCTTTACTTGTTTTCAGATGTGTGCAGGAGTCTTGTTTGTTTGGGTGAGTGGGGTCTGGACATCACCAGTTTTTCTTCTGTGAAATAGATATTTTGTGGTGCTGACAGCAATTTGTTAGATTTTCAGATGTGCCTTCCCTGGCTAAAACAAGGTTAGGGAACCCTGATCTAAACCATGTAGCCTCCAGATGTTATTGGGCTACAACTCCCATCATCCCTGGCCACTGGCTATACTGGCTGCTGATGATGGGAGCAAGGGTCCAACAATATCAGTAGGGCCACAGGTTAGCCACCCCTGTTTTGGTGACCACCTGTACTGATCCCATCACTTCAGACTGCTGTAGGTGGGGAAGTGCATGTTTGAGTTGCATTCCCATATTAAATAAGATAAAGTTCCCCGCAAACACAAAATTGGCACATTGCGGTCGAGGGGGTCGGGAGTAAACTTGGACCTTTCTCACTGATATCCCCATTTTCTAACAAGGTTTGCAGGACGTCCTGTGGGCACACAAACTCAGACCTGCAGTTCAGTAGAGGATCACATGGTGCACGGACAGTTTTAGTGGTAATGTTTCCTAAAACCTGGAATAATCCCAGTAATCCTTAATGTGATCACTTGCTATTTTGACAAACGGGTTGCGGCCCCTTCCTCCTGGTATCTCTTCTGCTCCTGCATTTTAACTCCTGCAGCATTATTGTTCCTTTGTGGGGCGGGGGCGGGATTCATTGTGCACTGTAATGGTTCTAGGGGTTGCTTGTTCGTAAGCAGGTGCCTATCTCCCCGGCTGGGTGCAAACACCTGGCTGGGTTGCCAAAGTGAACCTTTTCTGTCCGGACAGCCACTCACCCGTGGCTGACTCAATCGCTGGCAGAATCCGTCAGTGGGCGTTTCTTAAACTTCTTCCAGCAAAGAAGTTCTTTGACGCCTAGTCGCCGCCTACCCTCTCCGCGCGGAAGCCTTCTGCGCAGGGAGGGCGTGGGCAACGGAGGACCTCTACTCTCCCCGCTGGTCCCAGGCAAGGAGTCATGAGACCGCCTTGCCACTTCCCCCAGCTGCCCCCCTTCTCCCCTGGTGCTACGCTGATTCTCTTCCCCAGAAGATGGGCTGCTCCTCCCGATCCCTGGACGCTCTCTGGAATCCCTCTGGCTTTCGCTCTCCCCCTCCAGTACTGATGGCAGTTCCCTGACATGCACCCATCTACCTAACTCAGCAATTTGATCTCTGTATTGTTTCCAACTGTGCAGAGTGCTTGTTAACGTTGCAGCCACACAAAGGCAAAGACAGTCCAAGATTTACAGAAGCCATCCTGGTTTCTGATTTGGTCCCGGAATGTTCAGTTTTCCCTTAGGATTTTCGTCAGAGAAATATTGGAGGGTGTGGTAGGGCATCCCTATTTTCATTGGATAAATGTTGGAGGGTATGGAGTTATGCGACCCACAAGCCAAGGAGATAAGAAACTATGCAAACTTTAGAAGACATCTGAAGGCAGCCCTGTATAGGGAAGGTTTTTTTTTTTTTAATGTTTAATATAATGTTGGAAGCTGCCCAGAGTAGCTGGGACAACCCAGTCAGATGGGCAGGGTATAAATAATAAAGTTGTTGTTGTTGATGATGATGATGATGGGCAGGGTATAAATAATAAAGTTGTTGTTGATGATGATGATGGGCAGGGTATAAATAATAAAGTTGTTGTTGTTAAATAGGATGTCTCTATTTTCATCGGAGGGCATGGAAGCTACGGTGTGGTGAGAAATTAGGAAACTTTCTTGCAAGTAGAAGGGGAAATGCAAGGCTTACTTCTGCTCACCATCGTTTTTGTTGTTGGCAAATTAAGGTAGCCACCTCCTGCAGCTAACGCTGGGAGACCATGAGAGGGCCAACAATAGCCATTTAATTCATTATTGTTGTATGTGTTACTGTCATGGGTTTGGAAGAGGCACTTGTGGGATTTTCCGCCTTGATTATCGTATGCTTTGATTTGGGATGGAGGGTAGAGCACAGTGTTTTGCTGCTCTGCCTCTGTCAGCAAAATGCCTTTCGCCTTACCTAATTTACCTCATGTTTATTGTGAGAATAAAATACATGCACACACACACACAAAAGTACATCGCCGTGCATACCCTGGAGGAAGGGTGGGATACAAATGTGATAAATGAATTGGTTCTTAACTACTGCCGCCTCAGTCTTGGCTGTTAGGCTCATTAATCCCTGCGGGTTCCATTTTCTGAGCAAGCGAAAACTTGAAAGCGCCAGGTTTCAAGCCTCAAGAGTTGGACTCCACGTAAGCTGTGTGTGTGATCTTTGGGCTGCTTGTGTTTTAACAGATGTGGTTTGCAAATGGCCTGACCCAACCAAGAGGGATTAGCACCTCGCTGTTTATTCTTCTCAAAGAGAGAAACTGCAGGAAGTTGACACATTTTGCCATATGTCAGAGAAACTGAAATGGAGGGAACACAAATATAAAGTTTCGGTGGAGGGGGTTTATCTCACTGCATCCCTGGCCCTTCGTCCTCTTAAGGTTATGGGTTGCCATAGCATTTGGTCTCGGTGAAAGCATCGTCAGAACGAAACTCCCATGGTTTTGGTTGGTGTTGTCACCAGGCCAATTCTCAGCGAACCATATCTGTACCTATCTACCACGAGGTGTTGGTTTACTAAAACCAACTAATTTCCTAAATAAAATTAAGTAAATAAAATTACTAAATAATTTACTAAAAGTACCAGCACAAAATGGCTGCATCGCTGAAGCTAAATACCTCAGACCTGATCAAATCACATACCCTCCTACATTTCTCTGTTGAAAATAGGGGTGTCCTATTCTATTATTATTATTATTATTATTATTATTATTATTATTATTATACCCAGCCCATCTGACTAGGATGCCCCATCCATTCTGGGTGGCTTCCAACTTTAAAAAACATAATAAAACATTAAAGGTTAAAAAGCTTTCTTATACGGGGCTGTCTTCAGATAGCGCAGGGGTCGGATAACTCCATACGCTCCACCATTTTTCCTATGAAAATAGGGACATCTTAAGGAAAAGTGGGACTTTCCAGGATCAAATCAGAAACCGAGACGACTTTGTAAATCCAGTACTGTCCCTGGAAAATAGGGACACTTGGAGGGTCTGAAATCATATTCCGACATATTGAAGACTGACCTTTATGTTCCACCAACTCATAAGTGGGACTGTTCTACTCAGGTTTGATAATTGCTTTTTAAAATGCTTCCCCATGTTCTGTTTGGTTGGTGTGTTTTAAAGCCCTGTGCCATCTCGGGTGCAGAGCTTGCCAGATCTTTTCTCCTCGCTGCAGTATTTGCCATACGCAGGGGCTTCTGTGCAGTCGTACCTTGGAAGTCGAACGGAATCCGTTCCGGAAGTCCGTTCCACTTCCAAAACATTTGAAAACCAAACTATGGCTTCTGATTGGCTGCAGGAAACTCCTGCAGCCAATCAGAAGCCACAGAAGCCCTGTTGGACGTTCAGGTTCCAAAAGAACGTTTGCAAACCAGAACAATCACTTCCGGGAGCCAAATTGTCCGAGTTCCAGGGCGTTCAGGATTCAAGGGACGACTGTATTTTGAAATGGGAGAGTGTTAAAAACACACAACAACAATATGCCACCTATAGACGAAAGGGATACAGATGAACAAGAACTACCACATTGCTTGACTGGGTGAGGAGCTTAGCTATTAGAATCTCTGCTGTGATGAAACAGCTCCCATTGATTTAAACCGTCGAAGAGCTACATTTGTGATTTTTGGAGGATCTGTACATTAATATGTCTCTCCTTCCCGTATCCCCAAGGACAAGCTAGCTTTAATTTACAATAGAATTATTTAGAAACCCTCAGTGACTACGGTGTTTACCGGGATATGGGCAGAGTCGGGAGAGAGATGAGAGAGCTTTCAAAGTCGTTGCTGTTGGAGACTTGGCAGGTCTGCTAGACGTTTGTAGGTACTTTCTGGCCTATAAACATATGAATGTGAGCATACAAGAAAACAGCGCACATAAATTCCTCCTGGTCAATCCCTACAGGCTGAATCAAGCTAGGTTATTGCGCCCCGTGTTTTGAATTTCACTTTTACTAATTTAATTTATAGGCAGTGAACCCAATTCTTTAAGCTTGCTTGCAGAAATCAACCCTGACATGTTGCATTTTATTTGCGTGACTGGCATCAGAAAGGAATCGTTTTCCATGCAAAATTATTTCATCTGTTCGGTTAGTCATGCTGACGGCACGTTCTAAAGTAGATACGTTGGATTTCTCCACATTTTTAATATTCTGTATGTTTTCGGGCTACACCAATAAATGGGCACCTCAGTCCTAAACCTCAAATGCTCTGGCTGAAGCAGAGGTGTCTATCCACTCATGGAGAGGAACTCAACTGGTGAGAAGCCATGTTCCCACTGGTTGTAGCCCATGTTTGGTTTTGTGAGTTCAGGGCAGAGACAGCCTCTAATCCACTGGATCCCAAAGCCTCTTTATTTTCAGGTGAGACACCAGGATTGTGAACCTTCCTTCCATGTAAGCCTGGAACTGACATAAATAATCCTACCCATTGGAACCAAATGGTTTTGCTTGTTTTTTAAGAAAAAGACTCATCCCAGCTAGTTGTATAATTTAAAAGTTAAATGTAATAGTGTGGCCTAGGATTGCATTGCTACTTAGTAAATCAATCTAGGGAAGCCCTTGTTGAGTTAATTTTAACTACCGAGGGCAAAGTTTCGTGAGTTGCCAATTAAAAGGTACGCCCTTTTCAGGTAGTTTTGGTTCTGGTGTGTTACTGTTGTTGGCTATTTTGGCTCTGGTGTGTTTCCATAATAGGAGATGAATAAGAAAATATTTAAAATGTTGCCACCTTTGATTTATTTATTCATTCATTCATTCATTCATTCATTCAGTTTATTTATTTATAGGCATTTATAACCCACCCTTCACCATATGGTCCTAGGGCACAGGTTACATACAGCTCAATAAAGTTAAACCATGTAATAAACTAACATTAAATAGAAGGGATATCCTTTTCCACTCCCAAAAAGCCTGTGCAAAAAACTGCATCTTGACCCGGTGTAAAAATATTAGAATGATAAGGCCAAATGAACTTCGGAGGGTAGGCAATTCTCCAGTCTGGGGGCTACGGCAGAAAATGTCCTCTGCCGCACCACCACACCACAAATTTCACAGGAACTGCCAGCAGAGTTATTGCTTTTATTTATTAAACTGTTTCTTATACTTTCTTTGGTAACTCCGATAAGTAATATATTGAGGGTTAGGTGAAACACAAATTAACTTCCATTTCATTGTATAATGAATAGATTAATCTGCTAAAAGGCTGGTGCGTAATCAAATCATATTTTGCTATGTGCAGAGAGTCTTCTGGTTTTTTTTAATGACGAGCATATAAAAATTCAACCTACTACTAGGGCAGCCAGATTCAGAAGAGGACAGGGCTTCCTGCCCCATCCACAGTCATATAGAAAAAGCAATTTCAGCTGGCTCCCTGTCCTTTTTCCTAGGCCACCCAGCCTCAGACCTGGGCCTTTAGGAGGCAGACCACAGTCCACAGGGCCCCAGAGTTGGCATTGGGGAAAAGGTTCTTGAACAGCTGTATGGCAGGCAGCAATTCAGCAGGTTGAGCCCTTTCTAGTTGTAATTAAGAGGGAAAGCTTCGCCTACTTATATTCTGTTTGTCAGATATTGCATTGCTGGTTTATTTGGGGGGGCCCTCTGCTCACCTGAAAAAGTAGACAAGATTTGCATGTTGCCCATCATGTATGCACATTTTATGCAAATCCGTGTCCTCCATTGTGAGTGGGTTGGAAGGCCCAATACACATGCAGTGTACTAGGCCCAGAAAACCCTGTTGGCACCCGCTGCCAAAGTGGTACAGTCGTGGGCAGGCTATACCACCTGATTCTTGCCGTTTGGTCCTAGCAATTCCCCCTTATAAAATAGATTTCGGCTCTGCCAGTCTCCAAACTGAACGAAGGGGAAACAAAGGCTGGGAAGCCTGAAGGAACAGAAGAGCTAGGGAAGGAAGTGTAGGCTGGACAAAGGTTTGGTTCATTTTTACAGCCCTTAGAGGGAGAACAATAATGTACAGAAGCTGTTAATGAAGGGCTGGCCTGGAAGTCAGAAATCCCTGCCAAGTTTGAAATGTGTTTTTATTCTGATCTCCTCTCTCAGCTGTCCAGCTTCACAGTGGCAGATCCAGCTGATGTGAGCCCCAAAGGAACATGGGAATGAGCAATGCAAATTATTATTATTATTATTATTATTATTATTATTATTATTATTATTATTTCCCTCTTTGCACTAGTTTTCTCCTTTTTTGCAGCATTTTCAACATTTTGAAAAAACAAGCCAGAAGGGTGAACCCACATTATCAAGTATAGCAAAAACTTCTTTTTTTAAAAAAGGATGACTATCAGGGAAATATCAAAACATGATGCATTTTGAGCTATGATAACCTTCATCAGTTTGTAAAAAGAAATTAAAGGTGTTTATTTTCTTTTGCAAGTGATCAGATTATTTGCAAATGGATAGTTGAGGGTGGTGGACATAGGCCAGCACACATACTGTAAATTGTTTGCAAATAAATATATTATCACCATAATTCACTGAAGAGCTTCTTGGCTCCCAGTACATGTACATCTAATATTTTCAGTTAAAGGGATTTTCCATACCACTGTTTGAGGATGGGGGAATATACCCTCTTGAAAAACAAAGTTCATCTGTAATCTAGAATCTCGTTTTGCTGATTAAAAAACAGCCACTTTGACTTCTTTAGTGTGTGGGGGGGGGGAGGGGAACTACCTGTGAACTGCTCCTTTTCCTCGCCAGGCCATTTTATACGGGTAACTATAGCAACTCCCTCCTTTTCCATGTTCCGAACAATTTGTACAAGCCCGACATGAAAACAACTTCCAGCTACCAGCCATTGATGTTTCATAAAAGAGATTATGGACCTGGCGCGATGTTAACGTCCTTTAAAACAGGCCATAGCGAGGGTTCATTAAAATGTAACAGCAGAAACCTGGGAGACCGTTTGGAAAATTCCTATTTGGAACGTTCGCAGGCTGCACAGAGGCAAACCAGACTTTTGCTAGCGAGTGAGCTGCGGCCGGTCACAGACCCAGGAGAAGGAGGAAGATGTATCTGCTTGATACAGATATTTGCATACTTGAAATGTTTTGGGGAAGGTTGTGGCTCAGTGGTTTTCATGTACATGTTGGTTCCAGGGGGTAACTGGGATTTCCTTGGGGCATCTGTTTGGACATTGTAGGAAATAGGTGCCACATCCAAACCATACTTTTAAAGCACACATTTAAGCCACATGTTGTTGTTTAGTCATTTAGTCGTGTCTGACTCTTCGTGACCCCATGGACCAGAGCACGCCAGGCACTCCTGTCTTCCACTGCCTCCCGCAGTTTGGTCAAACTCATGTTTGTAGCTTCGAGAACACTATCCAACCATCTCGTCCTCTGTCGTCCCCTTCTCCTTGTGCCCTCCATCTTTCCCAACATCAGGGTCTTTTCCAGTGAGTCTTCTCTTCTCATGAGGTGGCCAAAATACTGGCGCCTCAGCTTCAGGATCTGTCCTTTCAGTTAGCACTCAGGGCTGATTTCCTTCAGAATGGAGATGTTTGATCTTCTTGCAGTCCATGGGACTCTCAAGAGTCTCTTCCAGCACCAGAATTCAAAAGCATCAATTCTTCGGTGATCAGCCTTCTTTATGGTCCAGCTCTCACTTCCGTACATCACTACTGGGAAAACCATAGCTTTCTACTGGGAAAACCATAGCTTTATGGAAAACCATCTCCACATGGTTCCCCCCCAAAATATAATAATCCCAGGAACTGTAGTTTCTGCCTCACAGAACTACCCTTATGTGGCGAGTTCCCGACCCCCTCAGGCGGAAATAATGACACGTGACACAATTATTAAGGTTAACGGGCTAAAAAAAGGCCACAACTTTATTGGTTACAGGTGATGAGCGGTATTGGCTTAGGCATTGGTCCTAACCTACTGTATCCGACTCCAGCCCATCTGCTTGAAGTCCGGGAAGGGTTAAGCACCAGTAGGGGAGTCCTGCTGATGCACATCAACTAGGAACTCCCCCGGGGCCACCGCTAGGGGGCGTGCCTTAGGCCCTCACCTCCCTAGGCTTCGGACAGGGCCACGCCCCCCGGAATCTTTAATGGACTACCCTTCAATATGTGGGGCAGGTGATGGCGCTACCTCCCCTCTTCCATCTACAGAACAATACCAATGCCTAATCGCCAGTACCCAGAAAGTTGTGACAATTTGCTACGGGGTAGGCAAAAACCAAGTGGCTGGTGCCAGCTTGCCAAGTGGCTGGTGCCAGTTTACCAGGCCCCTCAACGGCAACCAGCCAAGGTCCATAGGAAGGTCAAGGAACGAAAACATTATAGGGCGGGAGGGTGGGAAAACAGGAACAGCTGGCGGGCGGCAAAGAGGGAGATCCCCGGCCACGTCCCACCTATATAGGGCAGGCCACACACCCGAGCCAGCCAATTGGCTGGCTAGGGGGTGACGTGGCTGGGAATCCCCCCAATCGCGCGGGACTGGCCTCCACCCACTGTGCACATGGAGGGACCGTGAAGCCCGCAACCGCACCTCCTCCTGAAGGCGGAAGTGGCTTTCCCAGGATTCTTGGTTGGCAGCCATGTGCTTTTAAATAGATGGCGTGCGTGTGACCAGGATGCAAGACTACGTAATGCTGTATACCAGTGTTCCAAACAGCACAACAGATGCTGCTGCCACTGACCTGCGGCCCTCTCTCACCCAACTTTCCTCCCTTGCCGCCCTCACTTAGTTCCTTTGTGGGAATCACCTCTGTCACTGTCTCCCCAAGTCTCCACTTTAGGAGGAGAGCTAGAGAAAGAGAAAGCGAGAGAACACACGGTAGATAAATGTAGATCTAGTGGTGTTACGGTAAATTTTCAAGAATAATCTTTTGGAGAATATTTTCGATTAATGAGAATATTAGAGAATTTTCATTTAAAACAGGAGAATATTCATTCTAATGCATTGAAAATGCTGTAATTTTTTTGCATTGAAAATGATATAATTAGTTTATTCATGGGTAAACTTGTTCAGATGGCAACCAAAAACTGTACAGATACTTTTATTCAGTGGGGCACTGCAGTGAATTCACATTCTTTCTTTTTTATTATTCTTTTAAAAAAAAATTGCACCAAACTTCAAATTGAAAATTCAACGTGAATTGTATTGGCCTAGATACTTTAAGTGCATAAAGCATTAAAGCTACTTTCTGTAAAAAAAACAACAACACACTCTATGGCCAAGGGTATAGAATTATTAAGAATAAGGTCACACCAAAATAGAAAAAAGGCTATTAAATTTACCGGTAGTTGAAATATATATGAATTCAAATGTTCATCAAATTAAATGAATAGCATTTTTAAAACTTTTTATAAAAAATGTTTTCTGTAGCTCACATTTCAGAACTGCCAATGGTTTCTGCCTCACAGAACTACACTTACGCAGTTACAATGCCCAGTAATGTAACTGGGTCAAAAACATCATTATTCATTACTTACACTGGCAATATCACAGCTTGAGTTATTATATACTAGATTTTTTAAAATGTGGGTTGTAAAACTAGTTCTTACATTAGAATTTACAGTTTGTGGAGAATATTCTCCGGAGAATTTTCTAGCAGAGAATATTCTCCAGAGAATATTCTCACCTCACATCACTATGTAGATCACCCTGTTTGACAAACAAACAAACCTCACATCATTTTCACTGTTTGTTTTTAACTCTTGTGTTTCATGTGACTGATAAGTGGAGCATGAAAACATTCTGCATTGGAACTGGGAACTGGACAAGAATCTCATTATAATATTGCATATCAGTGTAAAGCATTGTAGTTAATTAGGGAAGTGCATCAGTGTGTGTGGGGAAGGGTATTTTGGGAGCTAGAAAACCCAAACTAGACATTGACCGAATCCAGAAAGTGACCAGAGGTGGAGAGTTGGTGGTGGTAATACCAGCATTTTAAATTATTGTTGAGCCTTCTCACATTCCACGTAAAGTAACGGTAAAGGACCCCTGGATGGTTAAGTCCAGTCAAAGGTGACTGGGGTTGAGGCACTCATCTCGCTTTCAGGCCAAGGGAGCTGGTGTTTGTCCACAGACAAATGGGTCATGTGACCAGCATGACTCAACTGCTTCTGGCACAACGGGACACTATGTCAGAAACCAGAGCGCACGGAAATGCCGTTTACCTTCCCACTGCAGCGGTACCTATTTATCTACTTGCACTGGCATGCTTTCGAACTGCTAGGTTGGCAGGAGCTGGGACAGAGCAACAGGAACTCACCCCGTCGCATGGATTTGAACCACTGACCTTATGAGCTCAAAGTGGCACACATAGTTCTCCCCCTCCTCATTTAATCCCCAACACAACGCTGTGGGGGGAGAGAGACAGCGAGTGCTCACCCAGCGAGTGGGGATTTGCACCCTGGTCTTCTGGGTTCTAGTCCAACCCTTGAACCACTATACCACAGGCTCTCGTCCATTGAAAACCTTGGGCTGCACCTCCAGACCAAAACAAAGAATTCAGGGTTTTGTTTTTCACTTAAAAGCAAACCGCTTGGCTTTTTCTTTTTAAAGAGGGCTCAAAAGAGACGCACAACTGAATTTTTGTTAGTGTTGTTGCTGTTCTCTACAGCATTGCCCCACGAAGAGTAAATCTGCAAACTGGAAAGAAATAGCATCTTTTTCTTTTCAAACTGACGCTGTATTTATTTATTATTTTAACAATGTCCTTCTGCCATTTTCCCGCTGCCTTACAAGATTGTGGTTTTTGGTCTGCCAGATTGCATTACTAATTCCCCTAAGAACATGGGGGAAGAGAATAGCCATATACCACTAATCCAGATTGCCTCTCGTCCGCCGCTGCTAAGTCCCTACAGGGCTGCCTTTTCCCTCTTTTCCCTCCTCTTTCGTCAGTTGACAACCAGCTCCGTCATCGATTTATATAGATACGTGAGATATACACTCTGCAATGCAAAGAGTGGTGATCCGAAGCTCTTTTTTTAAGGTTCTCCAAAATCTTGACAGGTGGGGGTGATAGAAAGCCCATATCCCCTACCCCTACCCCCACCCCACCCCTAAACCAATCAAACAACATATTTCAGGAGGAAGCTTCTGAGTAACTCTTGCAGAACAGGCGCTTGACACCACAAATGTTCATTTTTCTTTTCTTTTGCAGCCACTGCATGTGGCAAGAAACTCTTACGCACCACCCATCTCCCCCCTCCCCAAAAGATGTGCTTTTCCCCTTTCCACAACCATGGGGTGTTTTGGAGAGCAAAATTGTTGGTAAGGGTTAAGTATGCATCCACCCACCCACCTGCCCCGCACATGCTTCCTTCTCCCCAAACTCCTCCTGTAGCTCTTCCCATACACGCAGCAGTAATGCGGCCTGCTCAGGTGTTCAGTAATGCAGCCTGCTCAGGTGTTCAGTAATGCAGCCTGCTCAGGTGTTCAGTAATGCAGCCTGCCCAGGTGTTCTGTCTAGCCAGTATGTGCGCTGGTCCTAGTAGTGGCAAAAAATTGCAAGGAAGTGTCTCATCATCTGTTCGGGGCTGCGTGAAGGGGATGGAAGGGAGGGAGGAAAACAGTACCCTTCCACCAAGCTACAGGCGAGACCCCACTTATGCAGGTGTTGCGTTCCCAGGTACCGCATGTGTGAGAGAAGTTGCGCGTATTGGGAACACCATCTAAAAAGCCTGTAAACACCCTCCAAACCTCAGGAAACCCTTTTTTAAAAAAACAGCAGCACTAATGAGGCACCCTCCAAACCTCCTTTCCAAACCGCCGACTCTCCACAGGCCTCAAAGGTCGGTGCAAAGGCTCCTGGGTTCATGCCTTTTTTGCCGTTTTCACACTGCTTTTGCCCTTTTCACTCCACTTTTGGGTTTGAATCAAATTGTTTAATTGTTTCACAACACCTTGCGGTGGCTCGGTCACGCACAAGTGGAGAGTTGTCCATATACTAGGCCAGTATGAATGAAAGCCACTGATGCCGGGGAATCCCATCTTGCGTGGACATCTAAGAAGAGGAGGAATTCTACACATCTGAGAATCAAAGCAGAATCCCTCAGTGGAGCCGGGTTCTGCAGGAAGCCCAGATTACAAACAATTTAGCTGCGCCGGGTAATCCCCCTTCGTTTTAAATCTGCCACGCAGGATGTTGAAAAGGCAAAAACCCAAATGGCAGCAGCAAAAAAATTTTAGGATTAGGAGCTTTCCTGCGCACGGCTGTGTATGTGTTAATATTTTAAGCTGACTTCTAAAACCGGTAAACAATTGCGCTGCTTCCAGTGGTGGGTGGTGCTGAGTGACCTCTTTAACATGCCTGATTATCCTGTCAACATTTATAATGCCTTTGATATTTCTCTCTCGTCGGGACGGGATCAGTTAAGCAGTCGCGTTTCGCCCGCACTCAGCTTGCCTTCCTCCTCTTCTGGCTTTCCCATCCCCTGGTTATATAAATTGACATTAATTTCTGTAGATCTTAGCAGTGAGAGATTGTTAATTTATTCATGGTTGGAGGAGATCTGGGAAGGGAGGGGAAGGAGAGTTCTCCAGGACGAAAGAGGCGGTGGAAAGAAACATCTCGTACGGCACGGAACACCGATCGTCCGTGCCCGCTTGTTTTGCACAGAGTAATGAATGCTCCATTCCTGATTAACAATTTTGACCTATTTAAAGCTGCACTGTGTCATCGTCATCCCCGCCGCCAACCCCCCCCCCCACCATCTTACGTTGCTTCTCAGACAATGTGAGCCACACATTACATTTTAAGGGCTCATCAGCTGCAGTATTTGTCTAACCGATATCACTATCGCGTGCCAGCAACTGGAAGAGAAGCCACAATGAGAGATTTCTTAGGCAGAGGTTACGGAAATGAATCTTTTGTGCCTGCCATTTAAATTTGCGGGTGTGCGCCATGTTAATTTAATCTAATACAACAAGGGAACGCCGCTGTGGTTCCAGCGCAGGCCCTTAATTGATCAAATCAAACCAACGTCCTTATTCCTTTCTTGACAGCAGGTTTTGTTTTGGACGCAAGGGTTTAAATCATATATATTAATTAACATGCCGGCAAGCTGGTTCGGTGTGCTGGCACTACAGTGGATTCAATGCATCCGTCCTCTACACATGGGAGTGGGAACCTTCAGCCCTCCCGATGTCGTTGGACCACAACTCCCATCTTCCTTGATTATTGGCCCCACTGGCTAGGGCTGATGGGAATTAGAGTCCAGCAACATCTCAAAGGCCACAAGTCCCTACACAAACACTTCTTGCAGGAGCTCCCAGACATTGATCCCCATGCTAAGGAATAACCAGGTACCCATTTAATTTTACTTTAAAACAAAATTATCTTTCTGTTCAAGACAAAGGGAATATCTAGTTTGGAGGGGTGGGGGACCTGCGGCTTTCCAGGTGTTGTTGGGGACCCCCAAGTGCCATCTTCCCCAGCTAGCATAGCCAATAGTCAGGGAGGACAGGAGCTGTAATTCTCATTAATGATAATAACCCCCATGAGACTGTTTCACCTAAGTCACAGGTGCGGTCCATGCATCTGCAGCCGTGTATGATGTTAGGTTTGGACAAGTAAAGGCCGAGCCAGAACAAAAGGGGCTTTGCACGCACCACCAATCAGCTGGTCAGTGGTTTCTGCAAGACCCTTTTTGCCCAGTGCTTCCCAAGCTCTGTCCATCAGCCAAGGCCGGCACAGCCATTAGACGGCAGTGGCATAAGCCCCCAAGTTGGCGCCCCTGCAGACGTCCTACCTGCCCTAACACCTCCACCACTGGCAGAGAAGGGACACTAACGCCAGTGCCGATTTCAGGCGAGGTCTTGCAGAGTATGCGATACTTTGCAGAGAGCCAGTGTGGTGTAGTGGTTAAGAGCGGTGGACTCGTAATCTGGTGATCCGGGTTCGTGTCTCCGCTCCTCCACATACAGCTGCTGGGTGACCTTGGGCTAGTCACACTTCTCTGAAGTCTCTCAGCCCCACTCACCTCACAGAGTGTTTGTTGTGGGGGAGGAATGGAAAGGAGACTTTTAGCCGCTTTGAGACTCCTTAGGGTAGTGATAAAGCGGGATATCAAATCCAAACTCTTCTTCTTTGCCCCAAATCTGCAAGCTCTCACCCTGAATGGGTGAGATCTTGCCTGAAACTGGGAACAGATGCTGGCAGTGGAAGTGGCAGGGTGGATGGCACTTCCCATTTCGCTTCCGGTGGCGAAACCAGAGATGCCGCCCCTGCTATCAGCCGATTGCCAGTTTGGGAAGAACTGTGGACAAAGCTTCCCAAACGCCAACAGTCAGCTGACGTTCAGTGCTTGGCTATAATCGCTTGCACTCATATTCTAGGAGAAAATGGAGTATAGACGAGTCACGAAATTATGTCAGAGTAGAGCCTAGATCAAGGGTTGGAAAGCTATGGTACCTCCCCTAGAGAGTCCAAACAATATGGACGAAGTCAGGGCTGGTTCCAGGGACCATTGAACTAACTTAGTGCAAGGCCATTTCATATGATAAGTTGATAAAAGGCATTTGAGTGGTGCAGATGAAAGATAGAAGATCACAAGGAGGGATGGAGCCAGCTCCAGGTACAAAGTGGTGTGTGCACGTGGGGGAGGGATGATATTAATCTTCGTTATCACTATGCTCTCTACCAGTGCCAAGCCATCAAATTGTTTTGCATACCCTCGATAACTTAAAGAACAGCTTGGGTCTAGGAGATACAGTAGTGAAAAGAGAAGTGGCGTGATTGCAGTCTTGGGAATTGCGGTCGATTTAGGCATTTATTTTCACTTAACTCCAAGAGCTCCTGGGATTTTGAAGAGCTGCTGGTTTATTTATTTTTAAAGTAAATTAATGAAATAAAGACTGAGAAGAGCAAAATGTGCTGGCAGGATATGGCTTTTGTTGCCTGGAGACTTCCTTGCTTCACAAGAAGAATGTGGGACTTGGAGAGTGATTTCGGTTTAGCAGAAGGGAGTGCAAAGATAACCGAGAAAAGAAGCAAATGTAGTTTACCAGGTTTACTGGAAAGAAAGCATGCAGTGGAAGGAATCAACAAAGCCTGTGCATTACCTCATTCTCCTTACGGTTTGAATTTTACCAAGTTAGGTAACCAAAAGTCTCTGATCACTGATATCACCACACTGTTATCTTTGGTTGTATTTCAGGTGCACCTGAAATATATTACAGCAAGTCTGGGCAACCTGGGGCCCTCCAGATATTGCTGGACTCCAACTCCCATCAGCCTCAGCCAGCACAATCCATGGTCAGGGATGATACAAGTTGTAGTCCAGCAAATCTGTAGGGTCCCCAGTTCCCCTTCCCTGAATTAGAGATAGATTTTGTTCAGAGCTGGACCTACAGACTCAAGGTGACTTAAAAATCTAGCTCAACTATGGTCTTACCCATTTAATCCTGAAGAAGTCTTATAATTCACATCACACTGGAAAGTTGGCAATAATGAGAGTCACTTTCACAATATTATAAGCAGAAGAAATAAATATAGGTTTGGCAATGCTGAAGTGGTATAAAATGGTATGATCTAGTTACAGTCAGGCACTCCTGGGTTTCAGTGAGCAGGACAAGGAAACCTGCAGACTTCTTGTTGTTGCTAGACTCCCAGCTCCCATAGTCCTGGCCAGAATGGTCAGGGATGATGGGAGTTGTGGTCCGGCGGCATTGTGGAATGCTCATGAACATCTTAACTGATCAGGAGTTGAACTGTCAAACATAAATGGGACAGAAGGGATTGCGAGCTGTTGGTGGGAAGAAGCATAGAATTCGTGCTCAGCTGGTAGGATGAATATATGGCTTAGAAACAGTGTTTCCCAACCTTGGGCCTCCAGTTGTTTTTGGACTACAACTCCCATCATCCCTAGCTAGCAAGACCAGTGGTCAGGGATGATGGGAATTGTAGTTCAAAAACAGCTGGAGGCCCAAGGTTGGGAAACACTGGCTTAGAAGATGCATTTGCATAGGTTTCAAATTACGGTCTTCAAATAAAAACATCTTGGAGATCCCAAGCCACAGGGAGGTTAGGCTGGCCTCAACCAGAGCCAGGGCTTTTTCAGCCGTGGCCCCGATCTGGTGGAATGCTCTGTCACAAGAGACTAGGGCCCTGCGGGACTTGACATCTTTCCGCAAGGCCTGCAAGACAGAGCTGTTCCACCAGGCCTTTGGCCAAGGCACAGTCTGACCCCCTCCTTTGGTAATTCTTCACAGAACTCTAGCCCAGTGGTTGCCATTAATTTGATTTTGAATTGATTTTAGAATTAGTTGGTTTTAGAATGCATTTCAATTAATTGATTGTGATTTTATGTAAATTGTGTTACTTTTATTGTTGGTAGCCGCTCTGAGCCCGGCTTCGGCTGGGGAGGGCGGGATATAAATAAAATATGATGATGACGACGACGACAATGATGATGATGATTACAGACCAGGTATTTAGAAACCTGGCTGCATGGGCCTCTAATGGATTTCCAGACATGTGAGAAAAACATTGCAATATAAGATCCTTACAGGTGCCTTGATAGTTTGCGAGGAGTCAGTAAGACCGCAGACAAGATAATATTTCACTGTTGGGTATTCCTAACACAAGATGCTGCTGTAATGTCCAAAGTGGGCAGACATTCATGAATTAAACTTCGCCACTGATGTTGTAAGCACCATGTTAGAAGCCAACACGTTGGTTTCATTAATTATAGTGATGTTTTTGAATGCCTAATAAAGAGTCTCCTTGTTCCTTCCAGCTCCAAGGTTCCTTGAAGAGAAAACTGGTGGTGAATCTGTCGCCGGCCATTAACAAGAGGTCCAATGGCATTGCCGACTGCACCTTCCTTGATATTAAGAGGATCCGAGTGGGCGATAATAACCTTTCCATGGGGCAAGGTGGACACTGTGGCAACAATTGCCCCAACCAGCCGGTGTTGGGAACCTTGACGGCTGAACAAGGCGCTCAGAGGAAAGTCAGCAGCCCAACCGGCAACACCCACTCGAACGCAAACGGGATGTTCAACATGACTCTGAAGGAAGTCAAGAAAGAGCCCGGTGAAACCAGCTCTTGCAGTAAGCACCTGGATGGGCAGGGCTCCCAGGGCAATCCTTTCCCCGTGCGATACGGAGAAGACGCAGGGGAACAGTTGATGGACCCGGAACTTCAGGAGCTGTTCAATGAGCTGACAAATATTTCGGTGCCACCCATGAGCGACCTTGAGCTGGAAAACATGATCAACGCCACCATCAATAAAGACGAGCCCTTTAGCATCGACCTCGGGCAGCAGGTCCAGAGAGCGCCCTCGGCCAGGTCTTCCTCCTTGCAGATGGACAAGATGGTGATCAAGCAAGAGTACTCGCCAGGTCTGAACCAGGCTTCCGTGGGGTCTCCCCAGATGAGGCCTTCTTCCACGGGCCCAGCTTACACGATGTCCGGGGCCGCTATGTCCGCCTCATCGCCGATTCCTTCAGCACCTCAGACTCAGACTCCTCCATCTCAAGGGTCTTCAGTTCCCAACCGGCCCTTGGCCAGCTGGCAGGAGGTCTCCCACGCCCAACAGTTGAAGCAGATCGCGGCCAACCGACAGCAACATGCCCTTATTCAGCAGTGCCAGCAAAGCCAGCCGCCGTCCCCCTGGCCCGCTTTGACGTCTGCCGAGCCTTCTCCCGGGTCCTTCAGCCAGGAGAAGATCTCCAGCACTCCTTTCCACCAGCAGCAGTTCAGCCCTCAAAGCTCCGGAATCCCTGGGAATGGGAACCAGCCGAAAGGGATAAATAACTACCTTTACCGGCCAAGTGCCATGCCCCAGGGCAATCCCATGAACATGATGATGCAGCGAAAGCCTCAGGACCTCAACAGGGGTTATATAAGCAGCGGCCAGATGTCTCTGGAGGAGCCTCAGAACAACATCAAGCCTTTGTTTCATTTCAACTCGGAGCAAGCCAGCCAGCAGATGCCTTCCGTTTTGGGTTCCCAAAACAAGCCTTCCATTCTGCACTATGCACAGCAGCAGCAGCAGCAGCCTAACTCTGCCTCGGTGCAACAACAGAACCAGCAGCAGCAGACACGGCCACCCCAGCCTCTCCCAAGCCAGCCTCTGCAGAGGCCACCGAACATACCCTTAGCTTTGCAGCAGAAGATCCTGCTGCAGAAAATGCTGCAAGGCCAGCCGGTTTCGGGGCTTCAGTATCCTGTCCCGCCTCAGCACCAGCTGGTAAGCTTGCTTCTTTCAACAGGATGGTTCAGTGATTTGTGAAAATTACCGTATTTTTCACTCTATAAGACGCACCAGACCACAAGACGCACCTAGTTTTTGGAGGAGGAAAACAAGAAAAAAAATATTCTGAATCTCAGAAGCCAGAACAACAAGAGGGATCGCTGCGCAGCGAAAGTAGCAATCCCTCTTGCTGTTCTGGCTTCTGGGATAGCTGCGCAGCCTGCATTCGCTCCATAAGACGCACACACATTTCCCCTTACTGTTTGGGAGGGGGGAAATGAGTCGTATAGAGCAAAAAATATGGTAGTAGGGTTGGGAGGGGAAGGGCTTTCTACAATCCTAGGAGCATACAGGAGATGCAGGGGCCTTTTAGCAGGCCACCTAGTTCAGTATAGGGGGCCCTATGGAAGTTGTCAACCTACAGTTCCCATAAGCCCCAGCAAACGTGGCCAAAGAACAGGGGTGATGGGAGTTGGAGTTTGGCAACATATGGAGGGCCAGAGGGTCCCCACACTGGATGTAGCCTAACCCCTCCCCTCCTGCTCGACGCAGGAAATCCTGAGTTAAGAGCGCCCCCCCAACAGAGGGCCTATAAGCCATTTGCTTGAAGATCTTCAGCAAGGGAGAGCACACTGTCCTTCAAGGTACAGTGGTACCTCAGGTTACAAACACTTCAGGTTACAGACTCCGCTAACCCGGAAGTAGTACCTCAAGTTAAGAACTTTACCTCAGGATGAGAACAGAAATCGCATGGCGGTGGCACAGCAGCAGCGGGAAGCCCCATTAGCTAAAGTGGTACCTCAGGTTAAGAATGGTTTCAGGTTAAGAACGGACCTCCAGAACGAATTAAGTTCATAACCAGAGGTACCACTGTAATCGGTTCCACTGTTGGACCGCTCTGACCAGCAAGATATTTCTCCTACCATTCAACAGAAAGCACCCACGTTGCGTTGCCATCTGAATTGTATAGCTCCCAGTGTGTGTGTGTGTGTGTGTGTGTGTGTGTGTGTGCCAGGGGCAAGGCTGGTGTAATCCAGATGGTGGCACCAGCAAGTACAGGTGTTTCACTGAGGCTGGGCCATTCCCTAAGGCTTCATCACCACTCAAATGAGTCACACATCAGCTGCGGAGATGGGGGCAGCTGCACCAGTGGTTCCCTGCTGGGACCAAAGGGCCCTAGAATTTTCCTGAGGATCCTGTGTCCTGCACTGAGATATTGCTGGGAGCTTGAATGCATCTGTAGCAGACAAAATTAGGAGAAATTGCTGATAGCTCCCAGTACATTTCTAAGCACAATTCAAAGTGTTGGTGCTGACCTTGAAAGCCCTAAATGGCCTCAGCCCAGTATACCTGAAGGAGGGTCTCCACCCCCATTGTTCAGCCTAGACACTGAGGTCCAGCACCGAGGGCCTTCTGGTGGTTCCCTCACTGTGAGAAGTGAGGTTACAGGGAACCTGGCAGAGGGCCTTCTCGGTAGTGGCACCCACCCTGTGGAATGCCCCCCCAACAGACATCAAGGAAATAAACAACGGTCTGACTTTTTTCTAAGACATGTGAAGGCAGCCCTGTTTAGGGAAGTTTTTGATGTTTGATGTTTTATTATGTTTTTAATACTCTGCTGGGAGCTGCCCAGAGTGGCTGGGGAAACCCAGCCAGATGGGTGGGGTATAAATTATTATTATTATTATTATTATTATTATTATTATGACTTAAAAAAAAACAGCCTCAAACTTACATGGAGAAATGAACAAAGGGTTGAAAAAATGAGATACTGAGAGAAACTAAGTTGGGCAGATTCGCCACTCAGTGGTTGAGCATCTGTTTTGCATGCAAAAGGTCCCAGATTCAAACTCTGACATCTGTAGGGCTGGGAATGTCACGTGTTTGACACTGCCAGTCAGTGTTGACAGCCTTAAGTTAGACGCACCAGCAGTATGACTCCGTATAAGGCGCTTCCTTAGGTTCCTAAATATGGTGAGGCCGGTAGCAAAATGATAGCCGCACAAACATAAGAACATAGGAGTCCAGAGGGAACTGACCAAGGGCCTATATAGTCCAGTACTTTATTCCCACAGTGACCGATCAGACGCCTGTGGGTTTGTGTCAGGTTTGTTTGGGTTTTTTTCCTTGAGCTCAGAATTTTCAGACATGTAAACAGAGAGGTGGCACAAGGCGAGGACTGTCTCCTGGCTGCTGGTGCCTCAATGGCTTTTAACTGTGCATTCAGAAATGTTCCTCTGTGCTCTGAGGGTGATGTTGCATTTGGTGGGATGTGCAAAATGTCTGCACAAACTCAGTCTAACATCTTCCTGTCAATCTCAGCTTTCTGACAGGGTTGTAATGTATTTATATCAGTCAATAACTAGTAGAGAAGGTAGGAAGAAAACAGAGCACATAAAACACTCAGGAGTTCCCACTCAGTCACAATAACAAACCATTGTCTGACATTATATGAATAAGCCTCAGGTTTATATGCTGCTCCTCCCTCCCTCCCTTGTTCTCATATGTTCATGGTTTGTATCAAACCACAGTTTCCTGTTTAATCCGAATAGAGGAAACTGTGGCTTGTACAAACCGTATTTTACTAACAAACTAGGATACCAAACCACAGTCTAATCTTGGTTCATTTCCTGGTTTGTTAACTGTCTTTTGTACAAACCACAGTTTCCTATATTCAGGAAAAAATCAGGAAATTGCAGTTTGCCACAAACCACGAAAAGATGTTTTAAATCTCCACCCCCTCAATTGTAAAGGAGGATGGTAGGGTATGGGCCAGCATGCAGGTTCAATGCTCATCTTTGCTTGTGCACATAGTAGCAAATACATAACCATGGGTTGCCATTACGTCTGAGCCGAGTCAGTATCCGTTCAGCAGAAGGAGGTTGTTCGTGACAAACTTGTTCGCTAACAGGCATCTGAAACATTGTGGCAGAAGATTATTTCTCAGCCACCAGTGCTTACTAAGCAGAGTGCTTTCTTAATAAGCATTGCTACAGAGGCTGAATTGAGGCCACCGTTATTTAAAAAGCAGGGAAACGTAAGCACACAGGTCTCGAAAATCAGTTGTAGCTCTCCTGTCAAAGAAGGGTGCTGCAATTGGAACTCTTCCAAAATGTATACATTGTTTTTATCCACAGCTGATAACCCTCTGTAATTTTCTGGCTCTAAAGTCTCGAAAAAGCACTTTGAGACATGTCTTTATCAAGCTAAAGCTTGCTAAGTGAAAGCACAAGGCTTATTTCTCTGCCTGTCACTGGCGCTTTGTGTCAGGCCACGGGTGGGGGAGGAAAGGGTTTTCTAACTTCATGGCTTCTGCCTTTAGGGACTGAGCATACGATTGAAAGAGAAGTGCTTGGTTTCTCGAGAAACAGGGAAATGAAGGCAGTAGTTTGTGCCACCGTGCAGGATTCCCACAACCCTGCTTCTTCTGTGTTGCTTTGCAGGAGAGACTTTCCACATGTTTTTTCTTCCTTTCTCAAATTTCTACATTCTCTGTGATCTTCCACATTCCCCTTGAATATCAATTTAGGTGAGATTTGGTAGCATTGTACATGCATGAGTGTGCAGCTGTGCGCACACACATTCATACATGCACATGAAATTTCAGTCATCTTATCCCTGCTCCCCTTTCCAAAGTGACTGAAGTCGGGGTGGGAAGGGGAGAGAGATTAAGACCACATATTTTTAAAAAATGTGTGTGGTATCTTACAATAACATACAAATCACGTGTTCAAGCACCTTTAGAAACTTGCTTGAGAACGATCTTGACCTCTGAGGCAAACAAACACACCCCTACCCTATGCTATTGACTGGGCTTCTCTGATGTCGCAGTGAGCTATGGGAGAGTGACCCACAACCCATTGGCCTTATCAAATGTTTATTATGGGAAGGAAGCAGCGTAGCGGTGATCCTTTAAAAATATGCATTGCGAAAAGTGCAATTGCATGCGTAGAATTCCTTGCAGAGAGGGAGACTTACACATGTGCAGAACAATTGGTTTTTAGTTCAGGTCAATTGTACAGTCATACCTCGGGATGAATACGCTTCAGCTTAAATATTTTCGGGTTGCGCTCCGCGGCGACCTGGAAGTAACGGAGCGCGTTACTTCTGGGTTTCGCCTCTCGTGCATGCGCAGAAACTCAAAATGACGCCATGCGCGGAAGCGGTGAAACGAGACGTGCAGTCATGTCTTACGTTCTCTTCAGGATGCGAACGGGGCTCTGGAACGGATCCCGTTCGCATCCAGAGGCCTCGGGTTAAGTACTTAATTCGTTCCGGAGGTCCGTTCTTAACCTGAAACTGTTCTTAACCTGAAGCACCACTTTAGCTAATGGGGGCCTCCTGCTGCTGCCGCGCCGCCAGAGCACGATTTCTGTTCTCATCCTGAAGCAAAGTTCTTAACCTGAGGTAATATTTCTGGGTTAGCAGAGTCTGTAACCTTAAACGTATGTAACCTGAAGCGTATGTAACCCGAGGTACCACTGTACTGCTGTCAACTTTGATCCAGAGTGCATGTTTTTTCCTGCAGAACATCCAGGCCTCTGTGCTCTATATCCCAAAGGTATCATCAGTTGCGGTAGCCTCGTGTCCCATCTTTTAAGAACCTGCCACCCTCAGAATGTTTTTGAATTACAGCTCCCTTCACTGGCAATGCTGGCTGTTAGGTATTGCTCAACAACATCTGTATCCCCCACCCTGAATTCAGGAAGGGATATGCTCAATCTGCATTAAAACACCCATAGTTAAAACATATGATTCTGTTTTGTAAAATGGTCATTTTCTCTACGCTGCGTGACGCATTAACCATATTGGCAAGCGCAGAAACAAAACAGAACACAGCTTTGGAGAGGAACCCTGTTATTAGCGTCACCTGTGAACACACCCCAGATGGTTCTCTCCCCTCCCCAAAGGAGCTCAAAACAAGTTAGAAGCTATTAGTGACCCATTAACCAATGGATTTGCACATTAATAGTTCATTAAAGTCATATGTGAAAGGGAGGCGGGGAATTAAGGAGGCTGGAATGTTTGCTCTGAGGACCCATAGATTCCACGGAGGGCAGCAGTCCTCAGCGCTCGCAGTGCTTTGATCAAAAGAAGACTGAAGCTAATGAGTCACTTCATTCGTCTCCAGTGCGCTGTGCGTCGTCCATTGGGGCGGGGACCTCTCTTTAAAGGAAAACAAAACAAACCATGGCCAGGTCTGTATTTGTCTCCCAATTAGTGAACCCACCAGCAATGCAGTGCACTGAGCCTAAACAATAATAACATGGCCCTTCTGTTCTGGGGAAAAGTGAAATTAAGCATACGGAGTCGAACACATGGCAGGTTTCTTCGCACATGGCTTCTCCGGGATGATGCTCAGAGGAACGCAGGAAGATGATTTATGCTGAGTCGGACGCATCGGTCCATCTAGTTCAGTGTTTCTCTACACTGGCTGGCAGCAGCTCTCCAAGGTTTCAGACAGAGAGCCAGTGTGGTGTGGTGGTTAAGAGCGGTAGACTCGTAATCTGGTGAACCGGGTTTGCTTCCCTGCTCCTCCACATGCAGCTCCTGGGTGACCTTGGGCAAGTCACACTTCTCTGAAGTCTCTCAGCCCCACTCACCTCACAGAGTGTTTGTTGTGGGGGAGGAAGGGAAAGGAGATACCATATTTTTCGCTCTATAAGACACACCAGACCACAAGACGCACCTAGTTTTGGGAGGAGAAAAACAAGGAAAAAAAATATTCTGAATCTCAGAAGCCAGAACAGCAAGAGGGATCGCTGCACAGTGAAAGCAGCAATCCCTCTTGCTGTTCTGGCTTCTGTGATAGCTGCACAGCCTGCATTCGCTCCATAAGACGCACACACATTTCCCCTTACTTTTTAGGAGGGAAAAAGTGAGTCTTATAGAGCAAAAAATACGGTAGTTAGCCGCTTTGAGACTCCTTTGGGTAGTGATAAAGCAGGATATCAAATCCAAACTCCTCCTCCTCCTCCTCCTCCTCCTCTTCTTCTTCTTCTCTTTTTCTTCTTCTTCTTCTTCTTCTTCTCCTCCTCCTCCTCCTCTCCTACCCCTACCTACAGATGCCAAGAATTGAACTTGGAACCAGCGGCATCCGGGACCCATTAGGCACGGCAGGGTGGTCAATAGAGGATAGATTCAGAGCCAGTGACAGGCAGATCTGACTGATTGTAAGTCACAAAAGAGGCACCCGGGGGCAGCCTGGCTGAGCACAGCCTGAGCCTAGCAGGGCATCTGCCTAAATGGACCAGCCTCTGTTGCTTGGATCCTTCTGCATACAAAGCAAATGTTCTGCCCCTGAGCTACGGGCCTCCCCCATGCAGGTGAGCCACAATCTTGGCCTCTTTAGGGTAAGCAGTGCCCTTCCATTGAGCAGAATTTTGGCCTTGCTGCTGAAATCTGAAAGACCAAAGTCTGCTCTTGGCTAAAGGCCTGATCCAACAGAAACTTCTTAGGTCCTTAGAACTGAATTTAAGATGGGGGGAGTGGAACGAGAAACCGAGAGAAGCCAGAATTGACACATTCGCCAGTTCTCTAGTTCACAAGGACGTCTCTCTACTATAGCAGAGCTGCCCCTGGAATCAAAATGCTAGTTGTGCAAAAAAGGGCTTCGGAAGGCATGTCCGCGTTGCAGCCTCGAGACCTGCAGGCCCACTTTAAGGCCTCTGTCTTCTGCCACATCAGAGTAAATGGGTCATGTTGTTCATGGAAATTACGCTGTGTGCATTGAAGCGGGTGTGTGTGTGTGAGGGGAGGGCTAGCTCAGAATCATTTACTGCATCAAGAACAGGAGCACTAAAGAAACCATATATATCCATCAATCACTTTCTTTGTTGAGACTTCCTGAGAGATTGATGAATAGGCCCTCTGTGTGGAAATAGCAAGTCCGTAAAAGGCCCGTAAATTATAAATTTGTTCATCTCAAATACCGCATGAGCGAAAGGGACTACGAACTATTGATGCTGGAGGACAGCGAGAGCTGGTGATGAAGCCACAGGAGTCTGGAGTCAATGTCACCGAAGGGTGTTCAAGAGGAGCATTTATTTTATATATAGATATTATACTGTCCTTAAAGGGACCTTGACAGCGTTTTTTTTAAAAAAAATTAAAACAACAACAACATGAAATAATAGTCCGGATAAGTCACACAGCATCCAAGTAACCTTCCCAAATCGAAATCAAAATATTTGTTTTAATGACATTTATATACCATACCCTCCAATATTTCTCTGGTGAAAATAGGGATGTCCTGTTCCATAATAATGAGAATAATTTTATTGTTTATACTCCACTCATCTGACTTGGTTACCTAGCCACTTTGGGCGGCTTCCAACATGTTAAAAACATAATTAAACATTTAAATACTTCCCTGTACAGGGCTAACCAGGTGTCTTTTAAAGGTTGTATAGTTACTTATCTACTTGGCTCAGGGGTCACATAACTCCACACCCTCCAACATTTCTCCAGTGAAAATAGGGACATCCTAAGGAAACGTGGGACATTCTGGGATCAATTCAGAAACTGGCCCAGCTTCTGTAAATCGGGGACTGCCTATGGAAAATAGGGACACTAGGAGAGTCTGATAATTCCTCTTGATTGTAATAAAACATCTAGTGGTTTGCGAGAAATAACCATTAAAACAATGTGAAACTAACATCAAATTGTAAGCGGAGCTGAAACACCCAGGTGTTAAAGGCCCATTTACAAATAGACAGGAAGGGAGCCAAGTGTACCTTCCCTTGGAAGCACGGTTTGTAAGTGTGGGGCCAACACAGAAAAGACCCTGTTTGTTGTGCCCTGACTAGTGAGCAGGACTACTATGGCCAGTCTTCAGGCTCAGGCAAGTTGAAGCAGGTGATCCTTCAAACAGCATGGTCCCAAACTGTTTACCTCTTGAAAGATAATCACCACCACCATAAATTGGACCCATCAGCATATCTAGTACAGAATCAGTGCTGTATTCTCAGATTGCCCAGCCGCCACAAGCAGCCTAGAAGCTGTATTCTGCACCAGGTGAAGTTCGTTTGCTTGTTTAGATTCTCACCTGCCCTTCACCCCAAAGTCCCAGGGTGGCTTACAACAATGAAATACGCAATCATAAAAAAAAGCAGATATACCCATAAAACATGTGTAAAAGACAATTGAAAACGATTCCATATATTTAAAACAATGCAAAGTTTATTTAAAAACAAACATAGGTACGCAAGCAATTAAACGTAGTTTCAATCCAGATAAATTGGGGGATAAAGTTCTCCACTTATTTATCTTATTTTATTAAATTTATTTAATAAATTAAATTGATTGAAAAGGCTTGAAAGAAGAAGGTCTTCTGTAGTCTCCAAGCTATCTTCAAAGGCAGCCCCAGAAACAACGCATTTCAGTAGTCTAGCCTGGCTGTAACCAGGTCATAAGGGCCTATGGCAAGGTCCGTTTTCTCCAGATAAGGACACAGCTGGCGATTCAGCTGAAGCGGATAGGTACCATCCCTTGAGAGAACTCGGCTGTGCTGTAAATGACATTCCACGTGAATTCCTTTTATAAAAAATAAAAAATAAACAAGCAAAACCTGTAGTTCTCAGGGTGCTGTTAGACTCCAGCTCCCATCATCCCTTGCCATTGGTCAGGCTGGAGTAGAATTAGGTTTCACATGGTCTGGGCATCATGCAACCTGCAGTCACTCTCAGTGTGGCCCACCCATCATCTGCATCAACCTTTCTCAGCCTTGGGGCCCCAGACATTGGACTACGACTCCCATCATCCTTAGCTAGCAATTCCAGTGGCTAGGGATGTTGGGATTTGTAGTCACAACATCTAGGGACACAAAGACTGCTCCGTATGGTGGGGAAAACACCGGGGACGGAAATTTTAGCTGCCCCGGGATCACCGGGGAGTACGGACTTCAACATGTTCTCCCAAGATCTCTGTTCAACCGTTGAGGGACTTATTCCCCAGGAGTTCACTCCCCGTTGATGCAGTTAGGGAGGGAGGTTTATAGTGTGAGGGGTGGGGGGAAGGAATGGGGGAGACAGACAAGGAAGGAAAGGTTGTGTGTCAGAGAGAGAGCAGGAAAAGTCGTGATCTCTGGGTGTGAATCAGAGGGTGTGGGGGAAGTTGTATGTCTGTGTGGATGAGGGAGGGGTGCTGCCTCTGGCGCTGCCCACTTCCAGGGCAGCCTGCCCCCCTCCCCTCACTGCTTTGTGTAGCCTTGGTGCTCATTCCTGCCTTAAATGTTTATTTGACTTAAATAAAGGGACGCTGCAAAACTGCAACAAAGGGAGTGCCCATCTGAGCAGTTTTACGAGGGCCGAGAAGCAGAAAAGGGGGTGGGGGGGTCCCTCGTAAGCAGAGCCCCTCGGAGAGTACGAAGATCAGCCCGAGCATTTTGTGAAAATTGAAAAGGTTTTTTTCTGAACCGACTAGTATGGGTCCCCTCTCCTGGAGCCACATTTGCTTCATCCTTTATTCCAGCCTTTCTCAACCTGTGCGTCCCCAGATGTTGTTGAACTACAACTCCCATCACCCCTAGCTAGCAAGGCCAGAGCTCAGGGATGATGGGAGTTGTAGTCCAACAACATCCGGGGACCCACAAGTTGAGAACCGCTGCATTCGGAGGGTTTTCACAGAAATGATCAAGCTGATTTGTTTTACGGTTGTTCCGGAGCGTGGGGCCAACGAGTTCAAAAGATAACAAAGGGCACTTTCGCCAGATATTAGGACACTATGGAGCTGTATGGTCTTTTGAGGCAGACCAGCACAGGAGATGGCAGGATCTCCTTTTGCTCAGGGTCTGTAAGCAGAGCTTGGATGGGCTACCTGTCAGGGATGTTGTAATTGTGGGTTTTCCTGCATCGTCAGGGGGCTGGGACTAGGTAACCTCCGGGATTCATGCATCGCCCTTCCCACCATACTCTGGCGAGGGGAAAATGTGAAAAGACCTTGCAAGACCAGGTTTTTCCAGTGCAGCACAACGTAGCTGAAGGGAGCTTTAATGCTTTCTTGTCATTGATTTACTTTTCAGCAAAATGGGGTGGGGGCGGTGGACCGCCATGGACATTCCTTTCCTCTGCGCAGGGTGGTTTGCCTCCTCTTGCTGAGGAGGAACGTTTGTGAGGAAATGAGCAAGAACGTATGAGAATGTGGCCATCTAATGTCGAATGCTGCGGAGGGTGTAAAAACGGCGCTTCCTTCCATGGGAATGAGAGCCTCTGCCAAAGTGGGATGCCTGAGTCGTCCCCAGGGACTGGATCCCAACCCTGATTGGTCGAGACGACTGTGAGAAGTCCGAGCAGGCGGCTAGGAAAGATGTGGATCTGTGTCAGTATGTGAAACAGGAGGGAAGCCCCTTCTAAGGATCCATCAGTACGGAGAGGGAGGAGAAGAGTGTTTATATACCCAAGGCCCGGATCCAGGAGCTAGCATCTGCAAAACAAAACAAAACATCCCAGACACATTTCCCTGTTAACCTCGCAATCTTTTTCAGCCGTTGTGGTTAAACCACAATGGTCCCGCATGGTAGGAGGTATTCTATGGGAGTTCATCCCTTTCTCTGCTTTGAAAACACCCAAAAGCGGCTTAGAAGAGGACGTGCCGTTCAAAAGAACGAAGGACTCCTCAGGATAACCTGTTTGTTCAGCATTCACGCTGGTTTGCTCTTGCAAGGCTTGCCACTGGTTCGATTGTGGCTGCGTTTAAAGCGCCGCAACATGGCTTTAAACGCTCATGGCTTCCCCCAAAGGATTCTGGGAACTGTGGTTTGTTAAAGGGTCCTGGGTGTTGTTAGTAGACCCCTCCCTCATTCCCCTCCACGGAGCTACAATTCCCAGAGTCCCTCAGGAAAAGAGGGGTTGACGGTTAAAACTGCTTGGGGTACTGTACTTCTGCAAGCCTCGGCATCCACACGCACACATACCCCCAACATGCTGATCCCACACAAACAGTCACCCTGTTTTTGCTCCAGCCCTGTTGGCACACATCCCCAGAGTTTGGTATTAGAGGGAGTTGTTTTGAAATGGAGGGGGTCACTGACGTTCATAAAGGATTGCCAAAGGCCTTATAGTGAGCTCATTGCTGAGGTGATACTTGAGCCAGGGATTTTCTGATTCATCATCCGGTCTTGGAGCTGCTACGATGCACTTCATTGTGATCTGTTGTTTCAGCAACCAGCTTACAGGATCGAGCTGTTAGTTCCTTGGCTGAACTACACTTATAACGTGTTCGGGTATTTTTCTCACCTCCACGACAGCTCTAGGAGGTCTGAGTATCATTTTGAGGATGGGAAATTGCCCAAGACTGCCTAGCAAGTCCAAGGATAGACAGAGTTCTAAATCCACTTTTTTATTTTTTAAAAAACATAATTGGTAATATCCATTACTTAATGGCTTGATCACTGATTAAAAATGGTAATTAATTGTTCCTCAGCACCCCCAAATTTCCACCACTTAAGCTCCTCTTCTCACTCTACAATTCTATGATTTTTTTATTTAACACTCATGAAAATTCTTCTCAATTTCTAACAAACAGCTTGTTGCGTGCAATTTTGACTAACGTACGCATTTCTGCAAGCAGTTTCTCTCAGTATAATGTATCTTTGTGTGTTTTTTTCACTAATTTTGTCATACATTTACACACTTTTACCTAATTTGTGCATTTTAAAAAAACAACAACAGTGGTTGACGAATTGAATCCCAGCATTTGGATAAATGTGCATGGGGTGGGGGGGAGGCTATGTTTTGCTTCTCCTATTTTTGGGGTGTGTGGGTGAATTTGATCGATCTGCTTTGAAAGGAAAACTGAATAAAAAAATGTACCAAATCCCTGGTCTGGGGGCACCAGATTGGTATCACAGAGGAAGAGGAAGGACCATACTCTGATTGGCGGGTTTCCTCTGACAAAGGCCTCTTGTAGTTCTCCTCCAACTAAAGAATACAAAAATGAAATCTGGGGCGTTATGCTTCCATAAAGCACAGACGCTTAGCCATTGCACAGCTATTGTCTTTCCATTCTCTAAATGTTGCTTCAAGCCTTGAGGGAGAAAGTATCATTTTCCTTCATCAGAGAAAAAAGGCTCATTAACACGGCAGTTTTAGAAGACTTAATAGCAAAGTAAAAAAAACGATCCTTCAGATATGTATGTTTGATGTTTTGAGGTAACACTTTCACAAATCCCTCGGGAGGTGTAACCGTGGAATTTCTCTCACAGCCGAAAAGTAGAAACTCATTAACTAGTGTGTGTGTGTGTGTGTGTGTGTGTGTGTTTGTGTTTGTGTGTGCACACTTGAGATGAAAGGCATATCTGGTCATTGCTTGGTATAAACACATGTTCTGTTTCTAGTGGATTATAATTATTTTATTCATGATTACATTTAGATCCCCGCTTTCCTCCAAGGATCTCAGTATGGTGTTCGTGGTTTTCTTCCTCACAGCAGCCCTGTGAGGTAGGTGAGGCTGAGAGACTGCGACTGGGCCAAGAGCGCCCAGTGAACTCCTCGGCTAAGGGGAGATTTGAACTCTGATCTCCTGGGCTCTCTTTTTGCACTCTGCTGTTTCCGTAGAAACTCACCGCACCTAACCACGGCCCCACACTGGGTCTCTTGTTGTCAAGGTGCAAATGGTACCCAAAACAGAAATACCGGAGAACCAGGAAAGTTGGTGTTGCCCAGGCAAATTCCCAGCTCATTCAGGGAGTTTTTTTCTAGCCTTCCTGTCTGGGGAGGCAGCCTGGGTTGACAGGACCAATCGGAGACTGAAAATGCTTTTACTGCTCAAGAAGATGCTTCTAAACCACCACTATGGCAGCTCAGAGGGCCAAGGGTAACAGTTACACATGGTTAAATTTGGGGATGAGGTTTAGGATAACGCTATGTCTCGGGTTGCTTCTGGGCGGCCTGTATATTGAGCAGTTCTCCCTCAATTCTGTAAGTGGTCTAACTGTGCCTTAATTGTATGATGAGGATGTGGGTGCTATTTATTGAGCATTCGTTCTGATTAGTTTGCGGTGAGGTTAGATGAAGCAGCCAAGTGCTATTCCTGTCATAACAAGTTTGTTGCGCTAAACCAATCGACCTAAATTTGCCAGCGTGTGATTGAATCCCACCTGGAAAATGGTAATAAAATCTGGAAGAACCTTTGAAGACCTAATCTCCTACCTACAGGAAAGGGAAGAAGCTAAGCCCTGACTCCTGCAGTGTCCTCTATTTGAAGGGCTGTCCAGTCCAAGTCTGCTTTAAAGATAAAACAACCCTAAGAAGAGAAAGGAGAGGCCTTGAAATTGCCCTCAGCTACTTAGCACCGGGGGGACACGGGTGGCGCTGTGGGTTAAACCACAGAGCCTAGGACTTGCTGATCAGAAGGTCGGCGGTTTGAATCCCTGTGACGGGGTGAGCTCCCGTTGCTCAGTCCCTGCTTCTGCCAGCCTAGCAGTTCGAAAGCACGTCAAGGTGCAAGTAGATAAATAGGTACCGCTCTGGTGGGAAGGTAAACGGCATTTCCGTGCGCTGCTCTGGTTCGCCAGAAGCAGCTTAGTCATGCTGGCCACATGACCCAGAAGCTGTCTGCAGACAAACGCTGGCTCCCTCGGCCAATAAAGTGAGATGAGCACCGCAACCCCAGAGTCGGCCACGACTGGACCTAATGGTCAGGGGTCCCTTTACCTTTTTACTTAGCACCCAGAAAGCAGAATGGGCCTGCTCAGACCAGCTCTCAGTGGTGAAAGGCCCTGCATTGCTATTTAAATGACTGCAATTACAAACAAAAAAATGCTTCTCTGCCTATAAATCAGCAAATGCAAATTCTATGCAGAACTGTGACCTCTTTCGTTGCCTTTGTGTGGGGATAAGTGGTCACTCTTAAGAATTAACAGCTGCTCTTGGTTAAAGTTGGGCATGAGGTTGCCGGCAGTAATGACGTGTGTATATCCTGGAAGCAGCAATGAGTCGCAATTCCTGTATTTGCCAAAAAAATTAATATCAGAAATGAGACTTGGGTGCCCCTAATGCTGGGAGACGCCTGCGCTCCACCCAAGTAGCAGACCTATTTATTTCAAGAGCTGCCAGTGCCACCATCGTAATGGGAACCAGGGCTGACTCAGAATTTTTTCAGCTGCTTTCTAGAGCGAAAGGTGCACGCTTCCCAACGTCTTGCTTGCCAGATTTCCCAGTGCTACGCATGGAACAAGTGGCTCTGCTGGAGCGAAAATAATATTGCTCTGTGGTTCCACATGCTGATTGGGGGTGTGGGTTCCCAACCTCTTGTCTACTACAGAGGCAATCAAACGTGGCCCATCCATACTGAACTTCACCTTGAGAAATGTCTTTAGCTATAAATCATTCCGACTCAGAATATCACTTACTCATTCGTGAGCAACACTATTTCTTGTAAACCTGAATCACTGGTTTGCCCGGCAATTTCTGCCTCCACCTTTTCTTTTCCCACTCCCCTCCCCTTTTTTATTTTCCTTTCCTTTTCTTGCTTTTACTTCACATGAAGTGAGCATACTTGGGTCTAAAAAGTTTCCAGAAATCGTTTTCTTTCTGGGACAAAGGAAGGTCGACGAAGCAACGTTTGCTTCACTCCTCCATGGCTTCCGGCCAAGTCCAGGCTTGCCACTAAATTGGAGAAATGAACCCTCTCCTGTCTCACCCCCAGCATTGATAAACGCTGCCAAGACCACATCCTAAGCTGGAACCCTACAGGGAAGATATGTCTCACATGGCAAGACTGCTGTAACTGGAATGCAGCTTTCTTCCATGTCTGTCTGTCTATCCCCCGCCCCACCCTCTTAGGGGAAGGGACGTGTCTCAGAAGCGTGCAGAAGGCCCCGGGATCAATCCCCAACATCTTCAGGAAGGGCTGGGCAGGATTCCTTACCTGAGACCCTGGAGACCAGCTGCCAGTCAGTGTAGACAAGCCTGAGCTAGATCCAGCATCTTCCTGTGTATCTTCCTGTGGCCTGATGGACCATAGGATTGATTGCTGGTGTAATGAAATCAATAAATAGCCCTGGAGAACATTAGCAAACTTTCCCAGTGTCCCTATTTTCCAGGGACAGTCTCGGATTTCCGGAAGCCGAATTTCCAGTTTCTGATTTGATCCCGCTTTTCCTTGGGACGTCCCTATTTTCATCGGAGAAATGTCGGAGGGTATGCGTGAGCAGGCTTTTAACACGTCATAAAATGCAACCTTACCACATGGGATCACTGTCTCAAGCCCACTCTGTTTAGAATCGTAGAATTGTAGAGTTGGAAGGAACCCAACCTCCTGTGACACAAAAATCTCAACTCAAGCAACCATGACATAATGGCCATTGTTATGTACTGAGTTGAATAGGATCCAAACTGCAGCAGTCTGATTGGTCCTAGAACAATAGGATCCAAAAGGCAGCAGTCTGATTGGTCCTAGAACAATAGGATTCAGAATGCAGCAGTCTGATTGGTCCTAGAACAATGCAGCAGTATGATTGGTTGGCAGGAACCACCCAATCATGCTCCAGATAGAAGTGAATCCACAACCGGATTGGCTTACAGTAGAATTCCGGAATTAGCCAATCATGTGCAGCCCATTGTGTAAATAATGTATATAAAGCAGATACTCTGAGGGGACATTCATTCATTCCTCCTCACCACTATGAGCTGAATAAAGAGCATGAAATCACTTTGCGACTCTGAGTATATTTCACTGGCGACGAAGGTGGGATCCCGCTGAGCTGACGGCCACACACAGCACCGCAGCACCGCCACCTGCCGCACCGCTGCCTCGCACCGTGTATCCAGGCTTCAGCTCCGGGACACAAGGAACTCAGAATGGCAACCGACAGCAGCTTCTCGCCGTTCAACCCAGCATCTGGAGACTGGGAAGCGTACGCCTCCCGTTTCACCTTCCTCCTAGAAGCCAAAGGGGTCACCGATGAAGAAGACGCCAAGAAGAGGGCAATATTCTTCAGCGTCTGCGGAGAGGAGACGTTTGAAATTGCCTGGGCTCTCCTTGCGCCTGAAGACGTTGCTACTGTTCCATACAAAACAATAATGGAACAGCTGAAGGGGCACTTTTCGCCACAGCCCTCAGTGGTGGCTCGTCGAAATGCCTTCTACGCAAAGCGGCAAGCCCCTGGGGAAACCATAACTGGGTTTGTGACCTCTCTCCGCCAAGCTGCCCGGTTCTGCAACTTCTCAGAGCTGGAGAACATGCTTCGTGACCGCCTCGTCGGTGGCCTGAAGGATGAGAAGCTGCAACGACGCCTCTACGCTAAGAAGAACCTAACGTTCCAGGTCGCTCTGGAGGAGGCCCTGGCAACGGAAGCTGCCGAGAGGTCGACGCAAGAGGCACGGCCGAGCCAGCCATCCCAACCGAGGGTCCACCATGAAGACCTCACCGACGACTCAGGATCCAACAGGGAGGAGGTGCACCGAGTACAGCAGCGCACTCAAGCAGCCCACATACCACAGCTGCCTCGACGAGAAGGAGGGAACTGCGCAAGCTGTGGAGAAAGTCACGAGAGGAGGACCTGCCGTTTCCGCAACGCGGAGTGCAGGCAGTGCAGAAAGTTGGGACACATCGCCCGGGTGTGTCGGGCTCGGCCCACCCGACGCCAGGCATCAGATGACCAATCCAAGAGCCCCAGGTCCCGGGGCCCAACGCACCAAGGCAACTCGACGGAGCTCACGGACTTCCAGGTATACCAGTTGCCCCACCCCAACGTAGAGAAAATTTATGTAGAGGTACAGATAGAGGGGGCCCCATGCCGCATGGAGCTTGACACAGGTTCAACTCTATCCATAATCTCGGCAAGGACCTTAAGGAAACTGTGTCCTACTGGGGGTCCCAAACTCAGGCCGGCCCCATTCACCCTCCGGGACTTCCAGAAACGTAAGGTCCCCACCATGGGGGTGGGGACCTTCAGGGTGCAATACCGAGGGCGGACGCGGCGACTGGACTTGCTTGTGGTCAAGGGCCCCTACATTAGCTTACTGGGATTGGCATGGTTTGGACCACTGGGGCTAGCCGTCACTGGGGTGAACCACACGAGCTTACAAGTGGACGTGGACGCCATATGCAAGGAATTTCCGGGGTTTTTTGATGGGAAATTGGGACAGTATACGGGGCCCCCCATTGCTCTACAGCTTGACCCCGCAGTACGACCGGTCAGGCTCAAGGCCCGCCGGGTCCCGTTCGCCCTGAAACCCCGTATAGACGAGGAATTGGACCGACTCGTGGAGCAAGGAGTGCTGGAGCCGGTGCCTAATGCCCCCTGGGAAACCCCAATTGTCACACCCGTCAAGCCTAATGGTTCGGTCCCCATCTGCGCAGACTACAAATGTACCATAAACAAGGCCCTCACGGCCCATGCATACCCAGTGCCAGTGGTCAGCCATGTCCTTGCCACCCTGGCTGGGTCGAAAATTTTTGGCAAGCTGGACTTGGCCCAAGCATATCAACAGCTGCCAGTTGATGAGGCCACAGCAGAGGCACAGACGATTGTGACGCACAGAGGAGCGTTCAGGGTAAAGCGGCTGCAATTCGGTGTCAGCGTGGCACCAGGCATATTCCAGAATCTAATGGACTCGCTCCTTAAAGGGATTCCTGGCGTCACCCCCTTCTTCGATGATGTGTTGATTGCCGGGCCCACACCAGAGGAGTTTGAGGACCGCCTCCGCACTGTTCTGCACCGTTTCCAGACAGCGGGTCTCAAGGTGAAGCGGGAAAAATGTCTACTAGGAGTGCCTCAGGTGGACTTTCTGGGATTTATGGTGGACGCAGAAGGGGTCCACCCAACTGGGGACAAGGTACGGGCCATTTGTGATGCCCCAGCGCCCAAGAACAAGACTGAACTTCAGGCCTTCTTGGGACTATTGAACTTTTACCATTCCTTCCTTCCCCACAAGGCGGCGGTAGCGGAGCCCCTACACAGACTCCTGGACAAGCGGGCCCCTTGGGTGTGGGGCCAGCGCCAGGAGGCCACATTCCAGGCAGTCAAGGACTTGCTTGTCTCAAACTCGGTCTTGGCACACTTCGACGAGAGGCTGCCAGTGGTGCTAGCATGCGACGCCTCGCCCTATGGCATTGGCGCTGTCCTGGGACACCAACTCCCGGATGGAAGAGAGGTACCGGTGGCATACTTTTCCCAGACACTCAATGCAACCGAGCGGAACTACTCGCAAATCGACAAGGAGGGTCTGGCAATCGTGAAGGGAGTAAAAAAATTCCATGATTTCTTGTACGGACGGCCCTTTACTGTGGTGACTGACCACAAGCCGTTGCTTGGCTTGTTTGCCCCCGAAAAGCAGACCCCCCCAAGTGCTGTCTCCTCGCGTCCTCAGGTGGTCAATTTTCCTTGCCAGCTACCAGTATGCACTGATTCACCGTCCGGGGAAGGCGATGGGCCATGTGGACGCCCTCAGCAGGCTACCACTACCGGAAACAGGCCCCGACCCAGCACCTGCACAAGAGGTTATGAGCCTGGAGCTGCTTCCTGACCGCCCCATTCAGGCACAAGAAGTTGCAGACCATTCCAAGAAAGATAGGGTCATCTCCCGGGTCCTGGACTGGGTGTGGAGGGGATGGCCCAGCAGCAGCCCCGGGCCAAAATTCGCTGGCTACACAACCCGCAAACATGAACTGTCGGCCCACAAGGGGTGCCTGTTATGGGGAAGCAGGGTCGTTGTTCCCCAGCCCCTCCGCAAAAGGGTCCTCACAGCCCTACACGAGACACACCCAGGGGTAGTAAGAATGAAGGCCCTTGCCAGGAGTTATGTGTGGTGGCCGGGGATCGACGGAGAGATAGAGGCCTGGGTCAAACACTGCCAGGCCTGCCAAGAATCCCGCCCAGATCCCCCAAGGGCCCCAGTCCAGTCCTGGGAGTCCGCCCGAGCACCATGGTCACGCCTGCATGTGGACTTCGCTGGCCCCTTTCAGGGGAAAACATTCTTCATAGTGGTGGACTCCTACACCAAATGGCTGGAAGTCGCACTGGTACCGTCCACTTCTACGTCCGCAGCCATCCGGGTACTACGCAGGCTGTTTGCAACCCACGGGCTCCCTGACACTCTCGTCTCAGACAACGGGACTGCATTTACGTCAGGAGAATTCCAAACCTTTACAGCGCAGAACGCCATCCGCCACATCCGTTCGGCGCCATTCCACCCTGCCACCAATGGCCAAGCAGAACGCATGGTGCGGACCACCAAGGACACCCTTCGCCGCATGACGCAAGGGGATTGGGAGTACCGCCTTGCCACATTCCTTCTAGCACAGCACAGCACCCCCAGCTCAACGACTGGCCGGAGCCCCGCTGAACTACTAATGGGTCGGCGCCTTGCAATCAGATTGGACCGCCTTCACCCCGATAGAGCTCAGGATGAGGTAGTGGTGGGGGAAGGCAGGAACCCCCGGACCTTCGAGGCCCAGGACCCAGTGTACGCAAAGAATTTTGGGGCAGGCCCTGCATGGGTACCCGCCACAGTCACCAGGGTCACTGGCCCCGTGTCGTACGAGGTGCTAACAGATGGGGGGCAATGCTGGCGCCGCCACTGCGAACAGATACGGCGACGATTCCCGGGAGAAAACCAGGAGGAGGAGGACAGGTCAGAGGAGTCCCAAGGGAACAGTGGGGCAGTGAGGCCCATAGAGCAGCAGGGGCAAGTAGGAGAGGCAGAATCAGTAAATACAGAGAGGACCCGTGAGGCCGAAAGGACACCGGAGCCAGAACCACGACTGAGCGAGCCGCTTGCGCCAGACCAAACAGCCCCATCACAGCCAGCATCCTTGGAACACGGGCCAGAACCTGAACCCCGGACCAGGGAACACCCCAGGCCGCAACGCACACGTAGGCCGCCGGCGTACCTCGAGGACTATGAATGCGACCTCCCGGGCAGGACTGGAACTTAGAGGGGAGGGGTGTTATGTACTGAGTTGAATAGGATCCAAACTGCAGCAGTCTGATTGGTCCTAGAACAATAGGATCCAAAAGGCAGCAGTCTGATTGGTCCTAGAACAATAGGATTCAGAATGCAGCAGTCTGATTGGTCCTAGAACAATGCAGCAGTATGATTGGTTGGCAGGAACCACCCAATCATGCTCCAGATAGATGTGAATCCACAACCAGATTGGCTTACAGTAGAATTCCGGAATTAGCCAATCATGTGCAGCCCATTGTGTAAATAATGTATATAAAGCAGATACTCTGAGGGGACATTCATTCATTCCTCCTCACCACTATGAGCTGAATAAAGAGCATGAAATCACTTTGCGACTCTGAGTATATTTCAGCCATCCAACCTCTGCTTAAAAACATCCAGTGAAGGAGAGTCCACCATATCCCGAGAGGGAGTCCGTTCCACCGTCGGAACAGTAAAAAAGTTCTTCCTGAGGTTGAGTCAGAATTGCCTTTCTCATAACTTCGGATCCATTTTATTCCACACCATAGGTAGAGAATTTGTGGCATTCCGGAAGTTTCTGTGGACTACAGCTCCCAACATCCTTGACCATTGGCTATGGTGGCTGGTGGCCTAGAGCTGAAGGAGGTTGTTAGTCCAACAACATCTGGAAGGTCATATCTTCTTCCTCCGTGTTCTGCAGTCTGAAGGGAAACCCTGTCTCTTGGCCACTCTCCTCAAAAAATGGCAGGGTGACAAGAATCATGATTTGAAGGTCATGATTTGAAGTCATCCATCTCCTGTTGATTCTGCTAATTCCCATCACCACCCTAAAGTAGGAAACAGGAGGGAAAGAATTGTTTCGTTTATTATACAAATGCCAACAGATGCCTAAAGACTGTTTCAAAACCTGTGGCACAAAACCGTGACATGTTTTATATGGTTTGGCGAAAGCTCTGTGTGGCCAACAGCAGAAGGTATCTATTGATACCGTAAGAGAAATGTGTGCAAAATGTTTGTGCGTGTGCATGTGTGTTTAAAGCCTTTTATGGGTCTGTTTTGATTCTCAATCTGTGCTGATTAAAAAGGATGATCAGAAACAGAAACAAAAGCTACCTCTAAAAGGAGATTTAATCCTCGAGAAAAAGAAGTACTTCATTTATCGCAACTGTACTTATCTCACACAGAGCAAGGGGATTATGTGATAGCTTTTGTGTTCACAGTGATTGTGGCGAGACGGTTGCTAACATAATAGACTTGCTGGCCTGCCGAAACCAAAACATTTTTTTTTAACAGTCATTCAGACTTTGCATCTGACTTCCAAGGAGTGTGTTGGTTTCAACAAAAAATTGGTCTGCCCTCTCATTTGAGGAAAGGGGGTGAAGTATTCCCCCATAGGGATGTGGGTGGCACTGTGGTCTAAACTAGGGGTCAGCAAACTTTTTTCAGCAGGGGGCCGGTCCACTGTCCCTCAGACATTGTGAGGGGGCTGGACTATTTAAAAAAAAAAAAAATGAACAAATTCCTATGCCCCACAAATAACCCAGAGATGCATTTTAAATAAAAGCACACATTCTACTCATGTAAAAACACCAGGCAGGCCCCACAAATAACCAAGAGATGCATTTTAAATAAAAGGACACCATTCTACTCATGTAAAAACACGCTGATTCCTGGACTGTCCACGGGCTGGATTTAGAAGGCAATTGGGCCAGATCCAGCCCCCGGGCCTTAGTTTGCCTACCCATGGTCTAAACCATAGAGCCTCTTGGGCTTGCTGATCATAAGGTTGTTGGTTCGAATCCCCGCGACAGAGTGAGCTTCCATTGCTGTCCCAGCTCCTGCCAACCTAGCAGTTCGAAAGCACGCCAGTGCAAGTAGATAAATAGATACCGCTGTGGCGGGAAGGTAAATGGCGTTTCCATGCGCTCTGGCTTCCGTCACGGTGTCCTGTTGCGCCAGAAGCGGTTTAGTCATGCTGGACACATGACCAGGAAAGGCTGTCTGCAAACAAATGCTGGCTCCCTCTGCCTGAAAGCAGAGATGAGCGCCGTACCCCAAAGTCAAATTCCACTGGCCTTAACCGTCCAGGGGTCCTTTGCCTATTAGACACAACATTGATGGTGTGGAGGTGACAATGTGGGCTTCAGCCCCTCTCCCGAATGTAGCAGTCTCCCCACTTACGCCTCCACCAGCGATGGTAGAACATAGCTGTCATGGCTGGAAGCCATAACCTCAATCAGATGTAGCAGTGTTGCATCTCTGTTGGTCTGCTTCCAATTTACATCGTGCTTAGAGGAGACCCACTGAAACCAACAGTCTCAATATAGTCCATGCAGTTTTATTTTTGGCAACGTGCAAAGCGGCCACATTGCAGGAGTGGGGAGACAGCGCTCAGTCCGCAGCCGAGAAACCCACGCCCACTCCTGTTTGAATGCACATCTGTGTGTAAACATTTGTGCTTATACGCAGGCACATTTGCAAATTACACACACACACACACACACACACACGTTTCTCTAGCTACATTTTCTAGTACAAAGAAAACACTTCTTCAAGAGGGTGCATAAACGTATACACTCAAGCACATTTGAATCAAATAATCAAATACCTTTGAAACAAGTGGTTGTAGCATTAAGGTACATTCTCTAGGCGATGAGAGTGGGAGAAAAATACATTTAGATAGAAGATACATTTTGATACATTCAGGAAAAAGATACAGCATTTAGACCAAACATAGATTTATATATGTTCTGGAAGTCAATGGAAAGATACAACAAAAAGAAGGTATATTCTTAGTGAACGGCACATTCAGAAGATACGTTCTTCGAAGTCCAAGGCGCAGCTTACATTCTTGTAGGATATTAAAGCAGAATACTATATATTTGACATTGGTAGGGTCATTTTCCTTTCTTCCCCTCTTTGACCCTGATTTTCTTACAACACAGGCGACCACCCTGGCGTGGGAAAAGCCCTAAATAAAATCAGGTCCTTCGGGCATCCAAGAAGCCAGATTCAGATTCTTTCAGACCAGACTGGAGTGGCTGAAATCTGTTCCAAACCGGATTCACTCCCCAAGTCCATTTTTTAAAAAAATAAATGAATCCACTTTGAGAAGCTTTCTCCACCCCACCCAAGAAGGACCTCATGGTGCTCACACACCCCATCTCCTCCCTATTTCCTTTGTGTCGGCACAAAAGAATTTGGCCTCTGGGATTGGCTGGGAAGAGATCAGTGCAGCCATGTGTAAAGTTTGCAAGGCACGGGAGCAAACGTGTCATTAAACATTAGAAGTCATTCAATCACACCCATGTCTTCATTGACTGAAGGAAAAAAGGGGAGAGGGAGAGTCTACGTACAACCAGGCGCGGAGAAAGGTGGCTCTCTTCAAAGCTGCCCCTTTTCTTGCTGTCTGCAGCGCCTGCTTTCGTGGTGGGTGTTTGGGGAGCAGGGTCTGCTTCTTCCAATTCTGCTTTCTGTTTCCTCCTTCCACTACGATCTAGGTTACATAACCCGCTTCCAGGGAAACTCAGCAATTTGCTTCAACAAATAGAGTGAAAAGGTGAAGTGCCCTGATCCGAACGGTTAAGTCAGCTCCCAGCTATTTTTAAACTTGCGGTTGGCCTTCCTGAATACCTGCGTGCCTGTGATGTCAGCTTAGGCCCAGGGAGAGAAAACTTAGCAGGCAGCGAAGAAGAGAGATGGAAACCGGCGTATTATTGTTTCCGCGCGCACAGAGAGAGAGAGAGAGAGGAGGGAGAGAAAGAGAAAGTCTTTTTTCCCATAGATTAAGTGGGAGGGAAAAAATAAACAAGACGGCAGGAGAAAAATGAACACGGAACAATTATAATAAGAGATGTCTTAATTGCCTCTGGCACAAAATAAGAGCTCTGCGAGATGTTGGAAGCAGGCGCCACCTGCCGGCCGCAAGCGGCGTTTTCGGAAAACATCAGGAACAGAATTGAAAGGAAAGTTGGACAGCCAATGTTTGAGCTGGGCAGATGCTCTGCAGTTAAAACGCACATGCTCCCAAAGGAATCCTGGGACATGCAGTTCACTCCTCACAGAACTACAGTTCCCAGCGGCCCTTAATGAACTATACTGTTCCCAGGGTTCTTTGCCAGTGTGGAAATGTGCTTTGAATGTGTCGTGTTTATGCAGCCCAAATATTGCGCTGCAGAACATAGGAAGCCATTGTGGTGGTGGTGGTGGTGTTGCTTAGTCGTTTAGTCATGTCCCGACTCTTCGTGACCCCATGGACCAGAGCACGCCAGGCACTCCTGTCTTCCCCTGCCTCCCGCAGTTTGGTCAGACTCGTGTTTGTAGCTTTGAGAACACTGTCCAACCATCTCATCCTGTGTCATCCCCTTCTCCTTGTGCCCTCCATCTTTCCCAACATCAGGGTCTTTTCCAGGGAGTCTTCTCTTCTCATGAGGTGGCCAAAGTATTGGAGCCTCAGCTTCAGGATCTGTCCTTCCAGTGAGCACTCAGGGCTGATTTCCTTCAGAATGGAGAGGTTTGATCTTCTTGCAGTCCATGGGACTCTCAAGAGTCTCCTCCAGCACCATAACTCAAAAGCATCAATTCTTCGGCGATCAGCCTTCTTTATGGTCCAGCTCTCACTTCCATACATCACTACTGGGAAAACCATAGCTTTAACTATACGGACCTTTGTTGGCAAGGTGATGTCTCTGCTTTTTAAGATACTTACTGGGTTGCCCCAGCCGCTCTGGGCAGCTTCCAACATATATAAAAAAAACATAATTAAACATTAAACTTTTTTTAAAAAAACCTTCCCTATACAGGATTGCCTTCAGACGGCTTGGGGGTGAGATAACTCCATGCCCTCCAACATTTCTTCAATGAAAATAGGGACATCCTATGGAAAAGTGGGACATTCCAGGATCAAATCAGAAACTAGGACAGCTTCTCTAAATCAGGGACATCCCTGGAAAATAGGGACACTTGGAGGGCCTGTGTGCTTTCCACTATTTTCAGCTAGAAAATACAGGGTTTCAGGCAGGATAGTTTTCCGGCCCTACCTGCGGATGCCAGGGATTAAACTTGGGACCTTCTGAATGCAAAGCTCCTTCCCCTTCGTTTATCAATGCCCTTCTTAAAATGTGACCCGTGCACACCAGACCTGGACACAGTATTCCAGATGCAGCCTGACATAGGAAGATACCTGCTGGATCAGAACCAAGATCCACCTAGTCAAGAAGCACCATGATTCCAACAGATTCCAACCCAAGAGATACTTCAAGGAAACCACCAAGCAGAGCTCAAGGGCGAAAGGTTTAAGTTGGAGGAGATTAGGAATCTTTCTTTGATTGCATTGGGGATTTGATTTCAGTTGCTTCTTGCAAGGAGCCCCTTAAAGCAGGGTTCTTCTTCCCTGGTCCCATATATCTAGACAATGTTAGGCATCGTAAATTGGAGAAACAGAGATTAGAGAGCGGGGAGAAGGTTAAACTCATCGCTGAGATCTTTTGGACTTATTGCTTTGTCACCTGAAGGCTACCAGAGTCATTTGTTGATTTTAGCTGCATGCTGATGCTATCTTTTCTGTTGAGTTGATGTACAAGCTTGGAAGGGGATCAAAGCTCAGTGGCGCAGAACGCATGTTTTGCACGGGGGAGGGCCCTGAAAGCACAAGTCGGGGAGCTGTTAACCGACCAGGGATCCCAGGCATGTTGTTGAAAAGCACAGGTTGTATACAGGCTTAGCCATGATTAAACTCATTGAAATAAATGGGTTTTAAACTACCAGAGACATCACCTTGCCAACAAAGGTCCGAATAGTTAAAGCTATGGTTTTCCCATTAGTGATGTATGGAAGTGAGAGCTGGACCATAAAGAAGGCTGATCGCCGAAGAATTGATGCTTTTGAATTATGGTGCTGGAGGAGACTCTTAAGAGTCCCATGGACTGCAAGAAGATCAAACCTCTCCATTCTGAAGGAAATCAGCCCTGAGTGGTCACTGGAAGGACAGATCCTGAAGCTGAGGCTCCAATACTTTGGCCACCTCATGAGAAGAGAAGACTCCCTGGAAAAGACCCTGATGTTGGGAAAGATGGAGGGCACAAGGAGAAGGGGACGACAGAGGATGGTTGGACAGTGTTCTTGAAGCGACCAGCATGAGTTTGACCAAACTGCGGGAGACAGTGGAAGACCAGAGTGCCTGGCGTGCTCTGGTCCATGGGGTCACGAAGAGTCGGACACGACTAAACAACAACAGCAATAGAACTGTAGTGTGGATCAGGGTATTGAAGACCTGGTAGTGCAAGCCCCTGTTTGATGAGGAAAATTTCCAGCCCAAGGGCCGCATTTTGTCATAGGCAGCTTTCCAGGGGCCAAATTCCATTGGTGGGCATCATTGGGTGAAAATGCGGACGGAGTAACAGATACGACTCCTTACCTTTGTCCACTAGGTTGTAGAATTGGAAGGGACCACAAGGGTCATTGCCTGAGGCAATGGACAAGATGGCGCCCTTCCCCAAGGCACACACGGAAGCCAATTGGACTGTTAGTTGAACCTTACTCCAATACTAATGAAAGGACAATGTCTTCCACTGCACTTGAGGGCAGCAGACTGTTGCAGGTGGTACAGGGCTCTCATAGCTCTGGCCACACCCCGCTCCTCAGCAACTGCCACCTAAGGCAGCTGCCTCACTCTGCCTCATTGTAGGGCTGGCCCTGACCCTGAGATTCCTTACCCCTGGGTTCCTACACTGGCGATTCAAACGCAGACTCCTACGCGGAAAGCCCAAGTATTGTACCTGGTATCTTCTGCATTTGAAAGCATGAACAGTGGTACCTCAGTTTACCAACTTAATCCGTTCCGGAAGCCCGTTCTTAAACCAAAGCCGTTCTTAAACTGAGGCGTGCTTTCCCTAATGAGGCCTCCTGCTGCCGGTGCCCTCCCACCATTCGGCTTCCGTTCTTAGACCGAGGTAAAGTTCGCAAACCGGGACAATACTTCCGGTTTTGCGGAGTTCGTAAACCGAATGGTTCGTAAACAAGGCTGTTCTTAAACCAAGGTACTGCCACTGTACTCTCCTACTGAATGATTGCCCTTTCCTCACAATGCGAGGAGAAAGATGGCACAATGTAAAACCTCTGGGTGCCCGACAGTTACAAAGTTCCTAAGAATAACTGTTGCCCCATGTTGTCTTTATTTCTCCCTCCCACCCACCCCTCTTTTTGGATTGCTGGAACGAACCGAGGATGGCCTCAGCAGGACAAAATGTAGATATGATCTCACTGTCAGGCCTTGAGCATGAGAAGAATGTGTAATGAAACGCTGGCATGCATACCTGTGGTTGGGGTGACTGAAAGGAGAGAGGGAAGCGAGCAACTTTTTCTGCTGTTAATTTCCAAACTCTGCAAAAGAGGACAATCACCAGTCAGGCATGTATTATATCAGGCCTCAAATATCTTTTTATTTACTGTAAGGTGGGAAAGATAATTTTACGTCCCGCTCTCCTCCTCCTCCTCCTCCCCGCTTTTTAAAAGACAATTCCTTTCAGCCACATTTTCTCCCTTCCCTGGAAGAAATTTTGCGCGATTATGGCAAAGAGGCAACGTAAATTAAACAACTGAGTCATACAAACACACATTACTCTTGGCTCGAGTAATCTTTCCTTCTCTATCTCAGTTCCTCCGTGCCGTGTAAAAGATTACTTTAATCTCTTAAGAACATGACAGTGTCAGAATATTTTCTTTCTCTCTCCGCTCCTTTCTTGTTCATCTACACACACACACACAAGTATCATTTCATTACGTTTTTTTAAATTATATTTCCGTGCTGCTTTTCACTGACACAAATCACAAAGCTGCTCACATGCAATAGCAATAATAAGAACACCACAGTTGCAACATGAATCACATAGAATAATCAACCATCCATTGGTAGTAATTACAAGTCGTCAGCAAAACAACCCCCTTCTATAAAACACTATTAACAAAACGACTAAAAAAAATAAGCTAAAGAAGCACAACCACAACAAAATTCATGTTATAAGGTTCACGAAGCACGACAGCACTCATAACCCACAAAACAATACTAGCGACATTAACAAACTAACAACCGAAAACAAACCAAGCGTGGCCCTTCCTGTCCTCCACCCAGGCAAGTGAGAAGCATAGAATAGCAAAGTTTGGAAGGTACCCAGGGGTCATCTAGTCCAACCCCCTTGCAATGCAGGTATCCCAGCTAAAGCATCCAACACAGGTGGCCACCCAGCATCTGCTTTAAAACCTCCAAGGGTCTTATCATCAGAAAGTGCTTCCTGGTGTTTAGTCGGAATCTCCTTTCCTGTAACTTGAAGTTGAAGCCATTGGTTCAAGTCCTTCCCTCCAGAGCAGGAGAAAACAAGCTTGCCCCATCCTCTTTAGGACAGCCCTTGGGATATTAGAATCAAGGACATATTCCAGCCAGGCAAATATACTCTCAGGGATTTTGAAGCAAGGCTGGGGAAAGTGTGGCCTGAGAGGTAGCAAGGTCCACATCAAAATACTTGGAGGGTTTCTTTTGGCTCCTGGGCTTGTGATTCTCCATCACTGGTGCAAACTGTGGAATAAGAAGGACCTTTGGTCTGGCTCGGCAAAGAACCAGTGTTCCGACTCAGCTTTCTACATTCCCATGAGACCCCTTGGTTTGAACTGATCTTATGGTAAAGGTAAAGGGACCCCTGACCGTTAGGTCCAGCTCGGCAAAGAACCAGTGTTCCGACTCAGCTTTCTACATTCCCATGAGACCCCTTGGTTTGAACTGATCTTATGGTAAAGGTAAAGGGACCCCTGACCGTTAGGTCCAGTCGCGGACGACTCTGGGGTTGTGGCGCTCATCTCGCTTTACTGGCCGAGGGAGCCGGCGTACAGCTTCCGGGTCATGTGAGCAGCATAACTAAACCGCATCTGGCGAACCAGAGCAGCGCATGGAAACACTGTTTACCTTCCTGCCAGAGCAATACCTATTTATCTACTTGCACTTTCATGTGCTTTTGAACTGCTAGGTTGGCAGGAGCAGGGACCGAGCAACGGGAGCTCACCCCATCGCAGGGATTCGAACCGCCGACTTTCTGATCAGCAAACCTTAGGCTCTGTGGTTTAGACCACAGCACCACCTGCGTCCCTCGATCTTATGGTACCCTGCCCTGATATCACTCTCTGGTGAGGGGCAGCTTTAAAACATTTGAGATAGATAAAGAAAAGGCATCTTGTAAAACAAAACAAAACCTCTAGGAAGGTGGAATTGGGACACTGACTTCCCACGGAGAGGGATACCCAGGAAGCTGGGGTCTCCTCCACCCCACCTCCCAGCGCAGTGGGTCTTTCCTTCTTCTGAGTTGGTGGGAGGAACACACCTTGATTTGCAAGGGGCCGCCACAGACGACGCAGCCACGCTCTGGCAGCCTCCACAAGGAAGCTCCTGCCAAGTCAGAGCGGTGACTTTGTGGGGATCACAGTTGGATCTGTGCCTCTTGGAGGCCTTCCCAAACCTCAGACAAGGAACCTTTTGGGAACGTTGTCGGAGGTTTCGCAGCCCCCAGATCCGACCTAAAATGACATTTAGGTCGGTCAAACTCTCGTCCTGAGTTTTTGCTTTAATTACTGCACGGTTTCAGTGGGGTTCTTCCTGTTGCATATTTTAATTAGGGATGTTTGTGTTTTAATGCTTGGCTCATTGAATTCCATCCTTGTTTGTTTGTTTTTGTTTATTTTAATTAAATTTTTATTCAGTTTTCTTTTTCATTCATTACATACATCTCATACCCATAACATTTTCTGTTCATTCCTTCCTCCCTCCCCTCCTAGGCTTCCCCCAACTTCCGCTTCCGGTTTGTTTCTGCTTTCACCCACCTTGCTACCTCCTAAAAGAAAAAAATACTAATAGTATACTTACACAATAACATCTGAACTATAAACATAAAAATGAAAATAAGTACACCATATTATTTCCCTATCTTCAACACATTTTCTAATACAGTGGTACCTCGGGTTAAGTACTTAATTCGTTCCGGAGGTCTGTTCTTAACCTGAAACTGTTCTTAACCTGAAGCACCACTTTAGCTAATGGGGCCTCCTGCTGCTGCCGTGCCGCCGGAGCACGATTTCTGTTCTCATCCTGAAGCAAAGTTCTTAACCTGAGGTACTATTTCTGGGTTAGCGGAGTCTGCAACCGGAAGCATATGTAACCTGAAGCGTTACCCCAGTTTGGTAAGAAAGTAAAACAGATCATCATCAGTTATAAGCCTGCGTATTGAAGAAGACACTAAGCAAAGCACATGTTTTGTCTTTTAAGATTTAGGGGCAGGTAGTAGCTCACTAGGAGGAACGCGGGTAGCTCTGTGGGTTAAACCACAGAGCCTAGGACTTGCCAATCAGAAGGTCGGCGGTTTGAATCTCCGCGACGGGGTGAGCTCCCGTTGCTCGGTCCCTGCTCCTGCCAACCTAGCAGTTCAAAAGCACGTCAAAGTACAAGTAGATAAATAGGTACCACTCTGGTGGGAAGGTAAACGCGTTTCCGTGCGCTGCTCTGGTTCGCCAGAAGCGGCTTAGTCATGCCTGCCACATGACCTGGAAGCTGTACGCCGGCTCCCTCAGCCAATAAAGTGAGATGAGCGCCGCAACCCCAGAGTCGGCCACGACTGGACCTAATGGTCAGGGGTCCCTTTACCTTTACTAGTAGCTTACTGGCAGAGCCTCTGCATTGCATACAGAAGCTCCAAAGTTCAATCTCTGGCACCTCCAAGTCAGGCTAAGATGGACTCCCTAGCTCTGCTGCCAGTCAGTGTAGGAAATATTGAGGTGGATGGACCAGCCGTCTGACTTGGTACAAGGCAACTTCCTGTATTCCTATGATTCATGCTTTCAGACACTTTCACCCAGAGAAAGTGATGAAATGTTGGCCCACGGGAATTCAGAAGTGTGTGTCATTGTGCATTGTGGACATTTTATAAAATAAAATAAAATAAATGCAGCCCTGTTTGATCGCGCATGGGCACCCTGTAGCCCAGACAGGAAATATGTCAGACTGCCCCGGCAGGAGGCTGCACTGAGCACGTGCAGAAGCGAACAAGACACCACTTCATGATTCATCACGGCCAACCTTTGTCCGCCTTTCGAGGCTTGACAAGGCTGGTGACGAAGGGCTGCTTTGCCGTTGCTGTTGCTACGTGATCGCAAGAGCAAATCTGGAGCTTAAGGAAGGACGCAACTCTCTCTCTCTGGGGTCCCGATTATCTATCCACCATCTATTTCATGGGCTTTGATATATGTCTTAATTACCAAGGTTTCTAAGCGGTGTACATAAAAAATTTTACAAAAAAGCATATGCAACGGATAAAATCAATTATCATAAAGAGAGAAAAGGACCTTGAATGCCTACTGGAATGGAAAGTTATTTGTCAAACGCCTAAAATTCAGTAGAGAGTTGGGGGCTGGTTCAGTCTTAGCCAGAAGGGAGCTCCACCAAGTCAGACCCACAATACTGAATATATATATTGGTGGTTATTAGCTGAGCCTCTGAGCCATGTGGAGGAGCAGGGTCAGAGACGTGTGTGCTGCCCAGCTTATATGAAAAAAGGCAAAGTGTGGTAGTCTCTGGAGAAATGAAATAATTTTTATTTTTATTGCCATAAACTTTAGAGTAGTGAGTGGGGGACATCTGCACTGTCTGTGCAAAGTGAAACCAGATGAATCCCATTACTGGATATAAAAAGACAACAGTATTAAAGGAAGAGCGTAGCTTGGAAATGGAATGCAAAGCCAATCTGTTTAGCCATAATTTTCCTTTCAAAATACTTCAAGGAGGACGGTACTTTGCACAAGACCTTAGCAAACAGCAACCTTAAAGTATCTTGCAACCTAAGATTAATCAGTCACCCACTTTTTAAAACGTCTATTTAACCAATTGCTCTCACCCCTGCTGTGTACCCATCTGTACTGGTTCCTCTTTGAAAATGGACTTTTCAAATCTGATTCAGGGGCACCATTAGATGGAGACAAAAGGAGCCCAATGTTGGTCACTGCTTGGACCAGGAGGTCAGTTTTGTCCCGTTCCATCAGTTTCCTCAACTGTGAGACATTTAGGGCTCATCCCCACTTCTGCTTGTCCCATGACTATAAAGCACAGGTCGGTTGTCCCCCCCCCCCCCCCCCGCTGTATTCCTTTCCCATGGAAAACCCACTCTTTAGTGCTAAATTGGAGCAAATGTCAGTCTGGAAAAACCCTGAATTGCCATTTGTTCCAACTGAGTGCAAAAGAGCGGTTTTCTCCGGGGGGATCAGCAGGACCTGAGGAAGTGTGGATGAACCCTTTTTTGTCCCATTGAATTGAATGGAAGCCACTGAGACCTAAAGGTTCCTTGACTAGAGTGGGCTGCCTTGTTAACTGCCTAGCCCTGTCCATGGTTCTGTTTCTTGGTCACGGTAGAGTGTGACAGAGGTATAAACTTTTTTTGAGAGAGAGAGAGAATATATTTTTGTGGTTTAATTTTTTGTGATTTTTAAATGGCTTATAATGTTGTTTTTTCAATTGTTGCTACCTGCCCTGGGATCTTAGGGTGAAGGGTAGGTAATTAATTAACACAAACAACAAGCAATGGTACAGGTTGCCTAGCGAAGCACTGAGATTACCTGTTGGGGAAGCCAAAGTTGCATCTTGCATAGTAGATCCTGCATTGATCAGGAGGCTAGACCAGATGACATACACAGTCCCTTCTGACTCTATAATTCTAGTACTTTTGGGATGTATTACAGTCTCTGGGCACAGATACACATTGCACCCTAATTTCAGATCCTTGGCGGTGACCATCAAGCACAACCCTGCTTTGAGCTCCGTCTGTGGGCCATGCTAGAGTGTAATAGGGTGTCAGCAGAGCTGGGAGGAATACTGGGAAATGGCTTGAGACAAATACAGTGGTACCTTGGGTTAAGTGCTTAATTCATTCCGGAGGTCCGTACTTAACCTGAAACTGTTCTTAACCTGAAGCACCGCTTTAGCTAATGGGGCCTTCTGCTGCTGCTGCGCCGCTGGAGCACGATTTTTGTTCTCATCCTGAAGCAAAGCTCTTAACCCGAGGTACTATTTCTGGGTTAGCGGAATCTGTAACCTGAAGCGTATGTAACCTGAAGCGTATGTAACCCGAGGTGCCACTGTAATGAGAGAATGAAAGGATAGCAAATAGACAGATAAGTTCTCCACCCGACAGAGAAGAAAGTTTCAGAAGTGGGTCATGCTGCAGTAACTGCGTTGATGGTTTCTGTTGATGTAGCCACTGCTGTATAATCACACTTATTTCTACAAACAGCTACGGCGGCTCTCCTTTGAGCTCCTGTAAGCTCCTGTTAGAAAGCCACGGTTTTCTGCTGCAACCACAGGAGTAGTCCTGTAGTTTTCCCCGTGCTTCTCTTAATTTCCTCATCCCGGTTTCTGCTGCAGCCGTCCCATGGCTGAACGCAGAAGGCCCCATCTTTTAACCAGCCTCCACAAGCCTGAGGAAGCCTTGGTTTTCCATTTTTGCCCATGTGCATCTTTGCGAGCCTTTATCATCCTCTTTTTTCCTTCTTCTTTCTTTTGCAGGATCAACACTCCGTGCTGAGCCAAAGCGCAGGCCCCAATCCAACGTCAAACGCTTGCACGAATCCAAATGCTGCGAGCGGCTACATGAACTCACCTCAGCAAGCTCTGCTGAATCAGCAGCTGAAGCAACAACTCCTTTTGCAGCACCAGCAGCAGCAGCAGCAACAAAAGATACTAACTGAAGCAGTAAATTTTCAGTTTCCCTATTTTATTTTCCATGTAAATCGGTGCCATGTAGAATTCAGAAGCTGGTATTGCGAAAACAGCTACTGGGTCATTCTTAAGTCTGCCCATTTCACCTGCTCTGCTTGTATTTGGAGGGTGAGGGAAGCTCCCACAGGAGCAAATGGGAGCTTTTGTTTTCCATAGGAGCTTTTGTTTTTCCAATGGGAGCTTTTCCCCCAACACAGATTGCAAGCGTGGGGCTCCATTTCTTGATCAGGAACACAGTGGGTGGCAGAGGGTTGAAGGCCCACCCCCCATGCCCTATGCTAGGGTCCCAATCCAGACTGTAAAAGTGCAAATAGATTCCCTGCACCAATTGCACACGGGAACAATTCCCACAACAGACCCTCCCGTGGATTTAGAGTAGTGCAAAACCACAGCCAGTGAGTGTGTGGAGATTGGGGCGTGCTGTCTAGGTTAAACTTCATGCGCAATGCAAAGCTGTCATACTCTGAGTCAGACCTCCGCTTTGTCCTCTCAACACTTCCCGGTGTCTTGTATTTTTATTCTTTTTTCTGAAATAATTTTTATTTGATTTTACAAGTATAGAGTTATAACACAAAATACATATCCATATTTGGAGATTTCTCGATTTCCCACATTCCCCTCCACAGGTCCTATTATAAACCTTTTCAACTGCATATTATTTCATCATCCAAATTTTATATCTCTCCAGTTTATCCTTAATATCGTCTACATTACAAGTGTCATTGCAATGCTGCTAATTTTCTCATCTCCTTACAGTGGTCTCTCAAGTAAATTACTCTCAAGTAAATTATGAACTTTTCCCATTCTTTATTGAAGTTTTGGTCTTTTTGGTTCCTGAGCTTTCCGGTCACTTTTGCCATTTTGGCATCATCCAACAGCTTAGTTTGCCGTTCTTCCCTGATAGGGACTTTGTCATCTTTCCATCTCTGGGCTAGTAGCATCCGTGCGCGTGGCGCTGCGTACATAGAAAGTCTTTCCTTCTCCTTTGGTTCCTGGTGCCTTGCGAATTTGCCTGGAGGTCCTTTGAACTGGGGATGGAAAGGAATTAAACCTGCCACACCTTTTGCATGTGGAGCCTGTGTCTGTTTGTTCTTTGCCACAGAGCGTTCCAACCTTGCAGTGATTCCTCAGTGCAAGTTAGCAGCCTGACACAGGGCGGTTGGGGAGGCTGTAGGTTCAGCCATAAGGAAAGCAGGTTACAGGGCAGCCAAGTTGCTGGCTCACAGCAGCAAAGTTCCATTTCCTTCCTCAGCAGCTGCTGGCAGCGCACAGGGACCACCCATGCTCAGTGCCTGCATACCTTCAGGCGACACTTTCTCTGCTTACTGGAAACCTCTCGCAGACTGCAGAGCTGGGCTGAAAATCCCTTCCTTCTGTAGGAAGAGAGAACTCCTTTTGACAATCTGCTGAGAGGGAAAGAGAAGGCAATTGGTGCTGCTGGCTTCTCCCCTCTCCCTTTTTCTTTGGGGGGGGGGGTGTTAGCAGGGAAGCCTTGCCAAGTATGTCAAAAGTAGGCATGGATCTTGGCAGCCAGAAGACCAGAGTCCCAGATCCAGCTGGCTTTCTGCAAGCCACCCTCTCTTTTTTTGTACCCCATCTGCAGGCAGTATGGGGATAATAAGGCCAGTCTACCTTGTAAGGTAGGGGACGCGGGTGGCGCTGTGGGTTAAACCACAGAGCCTAGGACTTGCCGATCAGAAGGTCGGCGGTTCGAATCCCCACGATGGGGTGAGCTCCCATTGCTTGGTCCCTGCTCCTGCCAACCTAGCAGTTGGAAAGCACCTCAAAGTGCAAGTAGATAAATAGGTACCGTTCCGGTGGGAAGGTAAACGGCGTTTCCGTGCACTGCTCTGGTTCACCAGAAGTGGCTTAGTCATGCTGGCCACATGACCCGGAAGCTGTACGCCAGCTCCCTTGGCCAATAAAGCGAGATGAGCGCCGCAACCCCAGAGTCGGCCACGACTGGACCTAATGGTCAGGGGTCCCTTTACCCTATATCTTACCTTGTAAGGTTGTTGTAAAGCATGGATAGGGGACCAGTTGTTGTCGCCATTGGGCATGATGACTGGGGCTGGTGGCAGATGGCGTCTTCAACACCATTTGGAGAGCCTCGGGTTAGACAGTGGAACTGACTCCCTTGGGAGGTGGGAGGTTTTTAAGCAGCGGTTGGATGGCCATGTCTCATGGATGCTTTGGTTTCCTTCATTTCAAGGGGTTGGACTAGATGATTCTAAGGGTCCCTTCCAACTCTTCAGTTTCATGATCCCTGTTGCAAAGGTTACTGAAATAATTGTGCGTAGTGTTTAGAACACAATTGCTGGGTATGGGTTTATTATTCTGTCCAGGTTTGGCAGCAAGGGGAGCATTTTTCTAAGGTTAATAATGGCACTGGGGATGCAGTTTTCATTAGAATTGTGACTGGGGGTGGAAGGGTTAAAAATTTCCTTCCCCCCCCCACCCCCCTCTCTCCCTATGTCTTGATGAAAATAGGGAGGCCCACTACAATTATAATTAAAACTTTAAAAACCTGATGTACTTGCTAACTATGCCCTTACCTTAGAATCACATATATTTTTGTTTCAAGTTTTGTATTCCCTAGCACTTTCCCTAGGTTTGAAGCATACAGCCAATAGTAGTAGTAGTAGTTATTTTTTATTTTATTATTTTTATTATTTTTATTTTTATTTTTATTATTATTATTATTATTAGTTAAATGCCTCCCATCTGACTGGGGTGCCCCAGCCACTCTGGGTGGCTTCCAGCAAAACATAAAAAGCACAATCAAACATTTAAAGCTTCCCTAGACACAACCCTCATCCTCTCTTTGCTGACCCAACCAGTTTCCTGACATCCCGCCTGATGTCATATGGGAAGGTGGCAGAATCTGCACGTCAGAAACATCTGCAAAACCTTCCCATGCTTCCTTCTGCGCCATGGCCTTGAAACCGGCATCGCAGGAGTCTCCCCCAAATACAAAAGCCGTTCGAGCTGCGTTCGCATTCAGATCGCTCGCCTTTTGGCTAACCGAGAAAATGGGTTCACCTTCTCTTTTCTTTCTAATCCTGTAGGAGAAAATGACTCCGCAAGATCAGCTGAACCGGCACTCGACAAGGCCCCCGCCAGATTATAAAGACCAAAGAAGGAACCAGGTCAACATGCAGCAAACGCATCAGTATTCAGGTAAACATGCTTGAAGGCAGCAGTAAACAAGAGGACAGCTGCCAATGACTCGACTAGTTTTGAGTACAGTTGTACCTTGGTTTTTGAATTTAATCCGTTCCGGGAGTCCGTTTGTGTTATGTACTAAGCTTGGATCCTAGAACAAGAGGCAAGTAGGATCCTAGAATGCTACAACTGATTGGATTGCAGGAAAAGACCAATCAGGCTCCAGGAGGGAGTTAATCAACCTATTAGGCTGGTAGGATTGTAGAATGCAACAACTGATTGGCCTGCAGGAAAAGACCAGTCAGGCTCCAGGAGGGAAGCAGAATCAGCCAATCAGACGGGACACATTGTGTAAATATAAAAGCCTGAGGTTTGAGGGGCAATTCAATCCCTCTTTTACAAGCTGCAATAAAGAGCATGAAATCACTACAGGACTCCGAGTATATTTCAGTTCGACTCCCGGAACAGTTCAAAAACCGAGGCGGGGCTTCCGATTGGCTGCAGGAGTGCCCTGCAGCCAATTGGAAGCCACGCGGACATTCGGCTTCTGAAAATCGTTCAAAAACCGGAACAATCACTTCCGGTTTTCGATCGTTCATGAGCCAAAATGTTCGAGTTCAAAGGCGTTCAGCTTCTTGAGGTTCCATTGTATGGGAAATGTAGCCCTCTGCCCCACCGACAGTTCGCAAGCCCACCTGTCTCTGGGTTCAGGCCAGTGACCCGTCTAGACCAGCATTCTGCCCCTACAGTGACCAACCAGATTCCCGCAAGAAGTCCACAAGCAGCACTTGAGTGGGACAACACTCTCCCCTCCTGCGGTTTCAGGGGTGGCATGTATTGAGAAACACGCCACCCCTGAAAATGGAGGTGGTGTTGAGGAAATTTAAAATGGGTTCCTAGGCTGGAAGTATCCCCCGCCTCTTAATGGTCTGTGAAATATACTCGGAGTCGAGAGTGGATTTCGTGTTCTTTATTCACCTCACAGTGGTGAGGAGGAATGGAAGTTCCCCCAGAATGTCTGCTTTATATACATTATTTACACAATGGGCCCCACGTGATTGGCTAATTCTGGGATTCTCCTGTAGGCCAATCAGGTTGTGTATTCACTTCCACCTGGAGCTGGATTGGGTGGCTCCTGTGGACCAATCAGACTGCTACTTTCTGAATCCTATGGTTCTAGGACCAATCAGACTGCTGCATTTTGGATCCTATTCAACTCAGTACATAACAGTCTGGGTGGAGGATAGAGAGGGATGTGCATGCATGTGTAGAAATTAAGCTACCGTGCAAAGGTAAAATTTGCATCCATCGCTCGGCTCGCTTTTGCCTCTCGCTCCACCCACCACTGCCATTTGTCCCTGAGAAGGGCATGCAACCCTCAGGCGGAAGACGTCTCCCTGCCCCACTTACGAAGGGTGCGTGTGACGGACATCTGTTTGCAAACTAAGGGTGCTTGTCTGGAAGCCAGGACTGGTAAACCCTACTCAGACCTTATAAAAATGTGCAGGAATGTTTGCACTGGCTCCACCCCACCCCACCCCCCGGCCTCCATGATTTGGTTTTATACGCCTTTTCCACCTGAATATGCATATGTGCATTTTTATTTTAACTGAAACCGTATTGCAAAATCAACAGACGCGTGCAGTCGGATTGTTAGCTGTGTTCCGCTCCGTGTGTAAGTCTGGGAGTAGTGAATAAGGTCAGTGCACTTGGAAATGCAGACTGAACTGAATCCTCTTCCATCCCTATCCCGGAGTGGGGGCCCGAGGGGCTGTAGGCCTCACCCCTTGCGTCAATTGTCATTCCTGGGCGTGAATTTAAAAAACAACACATCCCCCAATATCACTGACTCACTCCTCTTGGTATCGAAGGTCTGGTAATGTTTTCTGCTCGGCGCTAATTGGAGTGAAATTTCTCCCCATCTGGTCTAAATCAGTGTGGCCAAAAAAAGAGGGGAGGGTGCTAAAAATAGCAAGCAGTTCAGAGAGGGAGAAGGAAACTTTGTCTTTGGAATGAGATAGAAAACCAATGTCCCAACCGCGGTGCCCTTTTAGGCAACTCACGTCTCTACCCAAAGAATATAGGGCTTGCGAGTCAACATGTTCCAGCTTTGCTTCAAGAGACTCCAAAACTCTTTGGTATCTTTTGCTACGTCTGGAAGGTTGCTTCATTCCAATGGCAGATGAGGCAATTCTAGCCAGAATGGTGTAGGTGCCAGGCTAGAAGTTTGGAGACCTGGGTTCAAGTCCCCACTCAAGCCATGAAGCTCCCTGGGTGACCTTGGGCCAGTCACTGCCCCTCATTGGACATCCACCGAAGCTGAACTTTGAAGGATTCAGCTCAGATAAAAGTTAAACCAAGGGTGCCAACTTGAATAAAATATTGGGGAGAGACCAGGTAAGCCCCACCATGCATAATGGATCATGTGGCGCAGGACACACATGACATTTGAACGGCAATGCCCATCAGCTTTGGGGTGGCCGTCCCCCTCAGATATTTTATTGGGGGCCCAAAGGGACCTCGGCCCCTGGAAACTGCAGTAGGGAGAGGACTCTTGTGCTCAGGTCCTGGTTGTGAGCTTCCCACAGCCATCCAGTCAGCCACAGTGAAAAGAGGGTGCTGGACTAGATGGGACATTCACCTGACCCAGCAGGCTCTTAGTACATTCTTATATTGCAGGCCCATTTCTTAGCCTTTTAGCATATATTTGTATGGTGGTGGTGCTGCAGTTGAAGCCCACCTTAGCTCAGGCCACAACCTGGTAGTGGGTCCCAACCCAGCAGCGGAAGACGAGTGCTCTCATTTCCTAATGGGACTGTCAGTTCTGTGTCCAGGGCAGCTGCCTACCAGTTCCATCTGGTACGCAGGCTGAGACCCTATCCGCCCGCAGACTGTCTTGCCAGAGTGATGCATGCTCTAGTTATCTCCCGCTTGGACTACTGCAATGCGCTCTACGTGGGGCTACCTTTGAAGGTGACCCGGAAACTACAACTAATCCAGAATGCGGCAGCTAGACTGGTGACTGGGAGTGGCAGCCAGGACCATATAACACTGGTTCTAAAGGACTTTCATTGGCTCCCAGTGCATTTCTGAGCACTATTTAAAGTGTTGGTGCTGACCTTTAAAGCCCTAAACGGCCTTGGTCCAGTATACCTCCACTCCCATCATTCTGCCCGGACACTGAGGTCCAACGCTGAGGGCCTTCTGGTGGTTCCCTCACTGCGAGAAGTAAGGTTACAGGGAACCAGGGCAGACACCACTACCAAGAAGGCCCTCTGCCTGGTTCCCTGTAACCTTACTTCTCTCAGTGAGGGAACCAGGCAGAGGGCCTTCTCGGTAGTGGCCCCTGCCCTGTGGAATGCCCTCCCATCAGATGTCAAGGAAATAAACAACTATCTGACTTTTAGAAGACATTTGAAGGCAGCCCTGTTTAGGAAAGTTTTTAATGTTTGATATTTTATTGTGTTTTTAACATTCTGTTGGGAGCCGCCCAGAGTGGCTGGGGAAACCCAGCCAGATGGGCAGGGTATAAATATGATGATGGTGATGGTGGTAGTGATGATGATGGTGATGATGGTGATGATGCTTAGGGAACAACACATAATGTTCCAAGGACCTGGCAGGGCTAAGAGCAATGTCCAGAGAGTCGTGCTCCTTTTCCTCCAGTAGGGTTGTGATGGGATTCTGGTGGGAGGGTTTCCCATGGATGCTCTGGCCCATGGGTCCTGTTCAGAACCTAGAACTAGATGATTGCTAAGAGATTTTTCTTTCTCCTCCCACCACCCTTTCCCCAGGTGGATCGCCAGCCGTGAGCGCCAGCTCCAACCTCTGCTTTTCCAACTCCATTTCAACTCCCAGCCTCTCGCCGCAGGCGTCCGGTCTTTTGACCACCACTCACGGAGCCAGAATGCCTTCTCTCCCGACGACACGCCACATGGTCTGCTACGGGAACATTCCTTGCAGCCAACCGAGCGCGTACAGCGTGGCTGCATCGGGCGCGAGCCAAGTGTCGCAGCACAGGAACCCGAACCAAATGATCCCCAGCCAGCAAAGCAGTTCCACAGCATCGCGGCAAGGGCCTCCGGGGCAAGGCAGTAATAATAGCCTGTCGGCGTATGACGGCGGGCCCGGGATCAGCTCTCAGCAAGGCAAACTCAGCTTGAACCAAGGGACTTCTTCTGCACCAAGGCCTCTGAACGTCATGGTCAACTCCAATTCAGCAACTCAGACCTGGGCCTCACAAGAAACAGGAGCGAAGCAGCAGGAAACACGCAAGGCCGTGGGGTCCCCTTTCCCCACGGGCAGCCCCTATACAAACCAGCCACTGCAGCGCACACCTGCCCACCAGCAGTTTCCCCAGCGCACCATGGGGCCTGCTCCTAACCAGCTGGCCGCCCCCCAGATGAGAACACCAACGAGCCAAATGAACCAAACTCTAAATGGGCAAGCGGCTGGGGCGCCAAAATCCCTGGGGGCAAGGCCTGGCCAGGTACGGGCTCAGACAGTGCCACACTTAAATGCACCGGGGGTGAGCATGGCAGCGCCAAACTCCTTGCCGTCCAACCATTTCCCATCTAGTAGTAGCCAGGCTTCTGCCAGGGCCTACCAGGGAACCACCGACCACACCAGCGACCTGGCGTTTGACTTTCTGAACCAGCAAGGCGACAGCATTGGACCAGCCCTCAACAGCGACCCGGACTTCATCGATTCTTTGTTAAAGACAGAGCCGGGTAACGACGACTGGATGAAGGACATCAACCTTGATGAAATCCTAGGTGGCCACTCCTGAGGCCGAGCAGCAGGCGGTTGCAAACTCACGGAGTGGGTGGCGGCAGCAGTGGTGTTTGTTTTTTTAAGGCCCGAAAGCCAGGATTGCACTCCACAAAGTTTTTCAGAGGGAACGTGTCTTTGGAGTGTTTTCAAGACAACCAAACTTTGCTCTCCCGGTGGTTGAAGGGGTTCCTCGTGGTCCGCAATGAGGAGCAAAATCAAAGAGGTGTCTCCGCCCGTTCAAAATGCGTAGGCCGATCTTCGTACCTAGAAAGCTAAACAAGAGCACAGGAGGAGACGTTGGTTGCTTGTCCTACTCTTCTGTAGGCTACAGCTTGTGTAGGTGTTCGCTTGGGCGTGCAGACACGCAACCACAAATCTTGAACAGAGAAGAAAAGGTATACCCCAGATAATGTCCAGCCTGAGACTGCTGAGTTAATTTATCAGGAGCAGTTGTGAGGAATCAGGAAAGTGCATTCATCAAGTGCATACTTTTTATAGAGAGGGTCACAGCTTTTATTCCTGCCACTGCCAGGTAAGGTCAGAATGACCTGTCTGAAACCCTGGAAGGCCACAGATTGCCTGTGTAGACAAAGGCAATACCTTGGTTTTCAAACAGTTTAGTTCCCGAACATTTTGACTCCCGTGCATCGCAAACCCGGAAGTGACTGTTCCGGTTTTTCGATCTATTTTTGGAAGCTTACTGCAGCCAATCAGAAGCCACGATTTGGTTTCAGAATGTTTTGGAAGTCAAACAGACTTCCAGAACGGATTCCACATTAACAGTCATGGCTCCACCCCCCCTGCCCCCAGGAATCCTGGGAAATATAATTTGTTAAGGGTTCTGGGAGATTCGCCATGGCGAAACTTACCGGAAGAATTAAGAAATCAAGATAACATTTATATATATATATTAAAGAATGGGAAAGGTTTATTGAATATTTACAGATAAATTGGAAACAGATAAGAACCTTGGCAGGATTGTTTTAATAACCTGCAGCGTCATAAGAGTGTATATTTAAAGAAGATGAATAAATGAGCAAATTAAGTTAATTGAGATATGCAGAAGATACTAAAAATAAATTTAAGGAACCGCAGAAAGAGAAGGAAGGAAGTCAAGCTATGAAATGTCAAAATGATTGTAAAATTAGTGAAATGTATAAACTTGAAAAGTATAAAGTTTTCTTTAAAAAGGGAGGGGTTCTGGGAAATGTTAGGAAACACACACACACACCTGAGCTAGAGTTGTCCAGTTGGTTTAACAACCAACCCTTCTTCCCTGGAAACTCTGGAAATTGCAGTTCTTTAAGAGAAGAGGATCTCCCAACAACTCTCAGCACCTTAAGAAACCGCATTTCCCAGGATTCTCTGGTGCTAAAGTGGCACCATAGATGTATAGTGCAGATGTGGCCTTGGAATGAGGCAGCTCCCTGTGCCAGATTATTGAAATATTAATGCCTCCATCCAAGGCAACTACCAAGTGGCTTTGCTGCCTGCCCAAGTCTCTTCCTTATAGAGCGGAATAAATACGGAGTACCAAATTGATTGAGGATTAGAGAACTTGGGCCTAAGATTTAACTAGCTAGCCCCAGGGAAATGCGTAATATTCCGCCTCTCCATCCCAACACAAACACACTTGGCTACATTACCTTTCGCCTCCGAAAGCATCCTCTCCACAGCCTTCAGGCTCCTAGACCATGAGCCGTTTTCATGTATCTCCCCACTTTAAACCAGCTAATCAGGGCTCAGATGTGGGGCTGTGCTTTTGGGGTCATCTGGCGGATGTCCTCTGCATAAGGGAACCCCAGTGTCTCTTTACCAACACACACACAAAATGTCAGTGCCAGGAGTCAGCAAACTTTTTCAGCAGGGGGCCGGTCCATTGTCCCTCAGACCTTGTGGGGGGCCGGACTATATTTTGAAGGGGGGGAACGAATGAATTCCTATGCCCCACAAATAACCCAGAGATGCATTTTAAATAAAAAGACACATTCTACTCATGTAAAAACACCAGGCAGGCCCCACAAATAACCCAGAGATATATTTTAAATAAAAGGACACATTCTACTCATGGAAAAACATACTGATTCCCGGACCGTCCGCGGGCCAGATTTATTTCTTTTTATTAAATGCCTTTTATTGGTGTTTCATTTAATTCAAACAAACAAAATACAGTAAAATTCAACCATCATTTACCCACATTCTTTGCCCACACTCTGCTGAGCATTGACTTCCTTCCCTCCCTTCAACAGGTTTTCTCAGATCAGTTACTTCTCCACACTTTCTTATTGTATCTAATCCTATCTAAATCGTAAGATTTATTTCTGTCCTGCCAGAGTCTTCAAATTTCTACAGTTATTACTTATGTACTCCATAAATTTACTCCAATCTTTTTGGAATTTTGCTTCCTCCTGATTTCGGATTCTACAGGTCAGTTTTGCTAGTTCCGCATAATCAACCATCTTCGCCTGCCACTCCTCTATTGTTGGTAATTCTGGTACTTTCCATTTTTGGGCTAACAAAGTTCTGGCTAACAAAGTTCTGGGCCGGATTTAGAAGGCGATTGGGCCGGATCTGGGCCCCGGGCCTTAGTTTGCCTACCCATGCCTTATACAGTGGTACCTCTGGATACAAACGGGATCCATTCCAGAGCCCCGTTCGCATCCAGAAGCAAATGTAACTAGCGACGGCACGTCTGCGCATGTGCGTGTCACTTTTCGCAGCTTCTGCGCATGCGTGAGACGTCATTTTGAGCGCGAGCGGCAAAACCTGGAAGTAACGCGCTCCGTTACTTCTGGGTTGCAGCGGAGCACAACTCAAATTCGCTCAACATGAAGCATATTCAACCTGAGGTATACTGTATTGAAAGGGGGGGGGGTTCAATTTGTTCCTTCCCCCAAAGAATCCTGGGAACTGCTGGGTGGTGAGAGGTGTTGGGACACCCATCATAGAGAGACAGTTCCCAGCACTCTTAGCAGACTAAATTTCCCATGGTCCTTTGGAGGGAAGCCATGACTGTGACAATAGTTTGAGACTATATTCAGGAAAAGACAATTGGGATGCTGCGGCAGTGAGCTGCCCGCCATATTTATTATCAACAATGCTCCCAATATAGCATCGTTCTGGGGCATTGTGGGTGATCAAAATGATGAGCTGCTCATAGCCCCAGCCAACTTTTTAACATAGCAGCTCAACCCATAGCAGCTCAAAGATGCTAGACTACCGATTCTGAGCATCAGCTTCTGAAATTAACCAGAGTTGTGGAACTGCCACGGGCTTGTGCCTCTTTCCCTTTATTTCAGAATGACACGTGCGAGAAAAGTTACCCATTGATGGCACCTTCGTGATCAAAACAGGGAAACACTGGGTTGTGGGGTTTTTTTTTAATGAATTGAAAACAAAGGCAAACCCTGCAGTTTTTTTATACCGTTATATATCTTCTTTGTATCATTACAGTAAAAAATGCACTACCCTTATATTTTGCATTATTGAATCAGGAACTCTTCTCAGTATTGGGTTGTAAATATATAGAAACTTTTTGTAAACTTTTGTACAAAACAAAATGTAATATTTTGGTAGGAATACTGAAATCATATTCTTTGGGTTATATTTATACACATGTGGAATAAAAGTGTACTGTCCAAACTTTGTATTTTATACAGAAAAGGGAAAAAAATGCTTACCTTTTGTATCTTAATATACAATGTTGTTGGTGGATTTTTTCTTTTCTTTTTGTATGATATAATTGTTTTATTTTCATTCTGAGACTTAAGAAATGGCTTAAACGGAGGCAGGAGGAGAATCTCAAAATAAAAATTGAGGATTTGATCTCTGGCTTTGTAATGGCACCTAGAACACTTGCCAAATTCCTTAAGTGCGCAGCTCATTCTGAGAACACAAAAACGCTGTAGAAATCTCTGGAGAATTTGATTTGGTGTTCCAGATCAAATTTGCATCAGGCTCCTTCCTCAAGACCTGTTTCCTCTTTGCAGCATGAAATATACTTGGAGTCAAGAGTGGATTTCATGCTCTTTATTCAGCTCATAGTGGTGAGGAGGAATGGAAGTTCCTTCAGAATGTCTGCTTTATATACATTATTTACACAATGGGCCCCATGTGATTGGCTAATTCCGGGATTCTCCTTTAGGCCAATCAGGTTGCGGATTCACTTCCACCGGGAGCTGGATTGGGTGCCTCCTGTGGACCAATCAGACTGCTGCATTCTGGGTCCTATTGTTCTAGGACCAATCAGACTGCTGCATTCTGAATCCTATTGTTCTAGGACCAATCAGACTGCTGCATTCTGAATCCTATTGTTCTAGGACCAATCAGACTGCTGCATTCTGAATCCTATTGTTCTAGGACCAATCAGACTGCTGCATTTTGGATCCTATTCAACTCAGTACATAACACAGCACTTGACCATCTTTCCTGGAGCTGAATTAGGGCTTCTTCACACGAACTGTTACATTGGAATAACCCTGGAGGGGGGAGAGCTTCCACCCTCCCACAGTGGATTCCAGGGGTCTTCAGGGCCCCAGTGGTTCAGAAAACACTGAGTTAGCTAAGTTTAGGGCCCTTCTCATCTTCAGATCTTCCCCATTAATCCCTCAATCACCAGGTGTGCAAATACATTAAGCTTTTCCTTCTGTGACGCTCCACTTGGATGGCTGGGCCCAGAATTGCTGCTATCTCCTTCCTCCCATGCTGTGTCCTAAGCCGCTGTGGTAAAGATTGACCCTAGCCTAGCACTCCCCCCCCCTTTTTTTTCTGCTACTCCTGCTCCCTCCTTATCTAGAATCCCACTCTAAATGCTCCACCCACCATGCCTTTAAAGGTAAAGGTAGAGGGACCCCTGACCATTAGGTCCAGTCGTGGCCGACTCTGGGGTTGTGGCACTCATCTCGCTTTACTGGCCGAGGGAGCCGGCGTACAGCTTCTGGGTCATGTGGCCAGCATGACTAAGCCGCTTCTAGTGAACCAGAGCAGCGCACAGAAACGCCTTTTACCTTTACTACTTGCACTCTGATGTGCTTTCGAACTGCTAGGTTGGCAGGAGCAGGGACCAAGCAACAGGAGCTCACCCCATCACGGGGATTCGAACCGCCGACCTTCTGATCAGCAAATCCTAGGCTCTGTGGTTTAACCCACAGCACCACCCGCATCCCTTTACCATGCCTTTACCCTCTGGCTAATTGAGCATCTCTTCTTCTCCAGTGGGGCTGCCCTGGCTAGTGGAACGCGGGTGGCACTGTGGTCTAAACCACTGAGCCTCTTGGGCTTGCCAATCAGAAGGTTGGCAGTTCAAATCAGTTGCTCTGTCCCAGCTCCTGCCAACCTGACAGTTCGAAAGCACACCAGTGCAAGTAGATAAATAGATACCGCTGTGGCGGGAGGTAAACGGCGTTTCCGTGCACTCTGGCTTCCATCACGGTTTTCCGTTGTGCCAGAAGTGGTTGAGTCATGCTGGTCACATGACCCAGAAAGCTGTCTGTGGATAAACGCCGGCTCCCTTCGCCTGAAAGCGAGATGAGTGCCGCGACCCCAAAGTCACCTTTGACTGGACCTAACTGTCTTTTACCTTTACTTTTACCTGGCCAGTTTCTTGCAGTCTGTCAGTCTCCATAGCTGACTGTCGAGTGGAGAACTCCTGTACCAGCTGCTTCCAACACCTTGGTTTGATTCTACCACCAACAGGGATGCCAAAGTCCTAGTAGTCCTACAAGCAGACAGCTGTGCTGAGTGAATGCACCTGAGCAGGATCTAAATACGTTCAGCTGAACATCTGTTTGGAGTTTATACATGTATCGTTTTCTTCTTCATTAAAGTCATATGCCACCCTTTATCCCTAGATTTCAGGGCATAAACATAAAACTACAATATACAAAATACATAATAAAAACAAGAAACGAAAACAAACCCATAATAGCCCCCTGCACACACAGCACATTCAAAAGGGCCTTGAGTGTCAATCAGTCAAAGGCCTGTTTGAAGAGGAACATTTTTGCCTGGCGCATGGTGTATAATGAAGGAGCCAGGCGAGCATCGTCAGGGAGAACATCCCACAAATCGGCAGCCGCTGTAGATAAGGCCTGTTCTTGTGTTGCCACCCTCTGGACCTCTTGTGAGGAGGCACACAAATAAGGGCCTCAGAGGATGATCTCAGGGCCTGTGTAGGTTCATATGAGCAGAGGTGGTCCTTGAGGCATTGCAGTCCAGTCAAATACCAGTTGCACTGTGCCCCTGAAATTGAGGGTGGTGGTACCACACAATGCGCCTTTTTTCTGCAGCAATGCCAGGCTTGCAAGGCCAAGTACCATCTTTTAGATGCTGGCCAAGTCTGACCTTTTCGCCTGAGCCATTAACAGCAATTCAAATCAGTTGCAATCTATCAGCAATTCGTCCTGCCTGCAATTGTTTTTCCTGTTATTTGTAACACTGCTTGATTAGCTTCCAGCTTATCGTCAGTTATTTCTGGTTCTCATTTTGTGTATATTTTTAAACCCTTATTGCAAGCTGCCTTTCATTTATTTAACCGGGACTTTTGGAAACCTTGATCACATCACAAATGCTTTTTTTTATTTAAAAAAAAGCTGCCCTTTCTCCTGCTGGTTAAGCAGTGTTTTAGCTTGTTTGTCATACAGTGGTACCTCGGGTTACATACGCTTCAGGTTACAGACTTCGCTAACCCAGAAATAGTACCTCGGGTTAAGAACTTTGCTTCAGGATGAGAACAGAAATTGTGCGGTGGCGGCAGCGGGAGGCCCCATTAGCTAAAGTGGTACCTCAGGTTAAGAACGGTTTCAGGTTAAGAACGGACCTCCGGAACGAATTAAGTTGATGATCTCCGGCGGGCTAGGGACAAAGGTGAGAGCTGTTTCCTAGTTCTGCTGGATCTCTCAGCGGCGTTTGATACCATCGACCATAACAGCCTTCTGGACCGTCTTGAGGGGCTGGGAGCTGGGGGCACTGTCATACAGTGGTTCCGCTCCTTCCTCCTGGGCCGTGTTCAGAAAGTGGTGGTGGGGGATGAGTGTTCAGACCCCTGGGCCCTCACTTGTGGGGTGCCTCAGGGTTCTGTCCTCTCCCCCATGCTTTTCAACATCTACATGCAGCCACTGGGAGAGATCATCAGGAGGTTTGGGCTGGGTGTTCATCAGTATGCGGATGATACCCAGCTCTACCTCTCTTTTAAATCAGAACCAGTGAAGGTGGTGAAGGTCCTGTGTGAGTGTCTGGAGGTGGTTGGAGGATGGATGGCGGCTAACAGATTGAGGTTGAATACTGGCAAGACGGAAGTACTGTTTTTGGGGGACAGGATGCGGGCAGGTGTGGAGGATTCCCTGGTCCTGAATGGGGTAACTGTGCCCCTGAAGGACCAGGTGCGCAGCCTGGGAGTCATTCTGGACTCACAGCTGTCCATGGAGGCACAGGTCAAATCTGTGTCCAGGGCAGCTGTTTACCAGCTCCATCTGGTACGTAGGCTGAGACCCTATCTGCCTGCGGACTGTCTCGCCAGAGTGGTACATGCTCTGGTTATCTCCCGCTTGGACTACTGCAATGCGCTCTACGTGGGGCTACCTTTGAAGGTGACCCGGAAACTACAACTAATCCAGAATGCGGCAGCTAGACTGGTGACTGGGTGCGGCCGCCGAGACCATATAACACCGGTCTTGAAAGACCTACATTGGCTCCCAGTAAGTTTCCGAGCACAATTCAAAGTGTTGGTGCTGACCTTTAAAGCCCTAAACGGCCTTGGTCCAGTATATCTGAAGGAGCGTCTCCACCCCCATCGTTCTGCCCGGACACTGAGGTCCAGCTCCGAGGGCCTTCTGGCGGTTCCCTCACTACGAGAGGTCAAGTTACAGGGAACCAGGCAGAGGGCCTTCTCGGTAGTGGCGCCCGTCCTGTGGAATGCCCTCCCATCAGATGTCAAAGCGATAAACAACTACCTGACATTCAGAAGACATCTGAAGGCAGCCCTGTTCAGGGAAGTTTTTAATATGTGACATTTTAGTGTATTTTTTATCTTTGTTGGAAGCCGCCCAGAGTGGCTGGGGAAACCCAGCCAGATGGGCGGGGTACAAATAATAAATTATTATTATTATTATTAAGTACTTAACCCGAGGTACCACTGTATTATACTTTGTAGTTTGACTGATTTTGATGAAAGCTGCCTTGAGTATTTTAGTTTTTCCTCTTTTCTTAAGGCAGTGTTTCTGCACTTAAACACACACATTTTTGTGGGAATAAAATCAACAATATTCACTTGGGTGCACAAACATGAGAGACTCCAAAGACATGTATTTTAGCCAAGATGGTTGAGGGCCTGATGCAGTTGACCTTTCCCCCCACCTACAAAAAAGGGTCCCCTTCTCCCCCAAGGAACGCATGAACTAAATAAACCTTATTTTTAAAATGGATGAATGAGTTACTCATATTAATATATTACAACACATGGAGATGAAGGGCTGAGGCACACAAGGAGCAAAACAACAGGCAATGAGGCCTCTTTGCAGGTCTCAACCCCAGGTACAATTTCTCCAATTGCACCACTATAATCCAGCCCTACTTTTAGCATCCTGCATGAAGACATCCTCAGAGCATCTAATAATTTAGGGCACCAGGATAATGAAATTAATATTTGGGAATCTGACGGTGAGAAAGAAAGTCTGCACAACTGCCAGAAAACCGGAAGACTGAAAAAACCAACAGTGAACAGATTAAAATATAAAGTTGTACTGGATGCCTATTTCAAATCAAGCCATTCTGAGCTGGGGCTGGTTGCAGCACCAGGTAAGGTGGCTCTCTGTCGCCCATCAACACTGAGGACCTGGGCAGCAGAACCACCTGGTCAAAGTCTTGTCCCCCCAAGAGGTACTGGGTGTCCCATTTAACTGATTGCAGCTATTTCTAAATTTGCATCGATACACACAAATTAATATGTGCAAATTTGTGCCCTCTTTATGGTGATGCATTTTGGGGACTCTGGCGATCACACAGGGTCCCCGGACATTTCACCGTCTATTGATCCCTGTGCCACCACTTTATTTCTCGCTGCCACCACCCAGGCCCTACCTGGTATAATACTGAGTCCAGTCGGGGTTAAATTGAAACATAAACTTCTGTGGTTTCATAAACAGTATCGGTCAATTACAGTCATGGGGTGCCTATCCAGTCCTATAACGTCCGCTACCTGCTCTCACTCACTAAACCACCTCTCAGATATTTACTAGCCCCCAACTATTCCTGACTCAACTTATTTCGCTGCACTAACTCAACCTACCCACAGACTCTATCCCAATTCACTCCCATTCCAACCAACCTCCCAACGAACTCCTCCCTTCACCCTCCCAGAGCTGGTTTTATAGTCCCTCTGACTCCACCCCCTGGGTCCTGATTGGGTAACCTGTTTAACTATTTCACCTCCAGCACTCTCATATGTTAACGTCACTATATTAGCCTAAGTGCAAACGCGATGCAAAAATGTGTTTTCTTTCGGGTGACCCCTGATGGGTGGCCATCCCAGAATGAGTTCAAGGTACCAATACATTCGTGGCACACAGCACCCAAACCACCTAGGAAGCCTTGTCCTTGGGGACAAACCAAATTCTGTCTCGTTTCCCCCCACCTCTCCTCATCCTTCAGAAATACTTTGCCAACGGGTGCCTAAGAACAAAGGGCATCTAACTCCAGCATCCTATTCTCACAGCGGCCAACTAGGTGCCTCTGGGAAGCCTCCTGCAGTCAGAGTTCAACAGCTCTCTCCCTGCTTGCTGTTCCCACCCAGAAACTGGTATTGCGAGGCAAACAGCGGAGGCAGAACTCCTGGCTTCCCCTTCAATGTCTGCATCCTTTATTCACAATGCCCGGTTTCCTCCTCCTCCTTTCCACTTCTCCCTTTCGTTTCCTGACAATTCTCCATGGAAGGGAATTGTTCAAATGTTAGAACGACAGGTCTCATCCCTCTATTCCATAGCCATCAGCATTCTGGAGAGAGCCAGCTGCGTGGCAGTGAGATTTTCCAAGCGTACACAGACTTGTGTGCATGGGGGAGTGTTGGGATTCGCAGGATACTGGATAAGTCTGCAGGCTTCAACAGGATGATGTAATACTCTGCTGGGTCAGAGTGACTCAGCAGAAGTGTGATTAGTGTGATTGGCTATCACCTGTTTTAAAAGGAAAGCCTGATAACAGTGGGTGTGGTGGTTGTGCTGTAGTGTGGTGGTGCTGTGGTGGAGAGTATTCATTTGTAAGTACTCTGTATGGACTGTTTCTTTTGTAAATGCCTGTATATAGCTCACATTAAAAAAGACTGCACTGGAAAAACCTGGAACTCTTAGTGTTTCGCTGAAAGCGCCGCGTGGAATACGCGACAGGGTTATGGGCCCAGCACGCTTCCGCTGCGCAGGTGGCAGTTATCTAGCCGTGGGTGCTGGAGGTGAGCGGCAGGGATGGAGCAGTCCAGAACTGGCATGTTGCTGGAGAAGCTAACGGCCACGAACTACAGCATCTGGTCGGTCCGCATGCAACACTTCCTCAAGCGTGAGGGCCTGTGGAAAGTGGTGGAAGATCCACCGCAGCCCTCTGAGGAGGATGAAAGGGATGAGAAAGCTTTGGCTACGATCATCCTTGGAGTGGACGACAGCCAGCTAGTCTACGTAGCTGATAAGGTGACGGCAAGTGAGGCGTGGAATGCGCTCAAGGCTGTCCATGTGCGAGAGACAGCTGGCTCACTGATAACACTGACCAGGAGACTGTACCGGTGTCGGAAGAAACCAGGGGACTCCCTGGTAAACCACCTAAAATTCCTAACAGGCTGTTTCCAGGAGCTAGCCTTACGAGGGAGGCCTGTGGGGGAAGAGGACAAAGTCTTTATAGTCCTGAGTTCCCTTGATGACAGCTATGATATGCTGGTCAACTCCCTCGAGTCAGTAGAGACTGATAAGCTGACTCTGGAATACATTACCGGACGGTTGTATGCAGAGGAGGACAGGCGTGCAGAGCGAAAGATGACCTCAGCCCAGCTGTTGGAGCATCCCAGAGGGAACGACAGCCGGGAAGAGCAGAGGTGTCGGGAGCCGGAGAAACAGCCAGGAGGAGCTGCTGCAGACCAGCCGGTGGTCAACAAAGTAAAAAGGTGTTTTTGCTGCAAGTCCAGTGGGCATCTGCTGGGGGACTGCCCAAGAAAACAACAAAAACAGCAGAAGCACAAGAGGCAGCAGAGAGAGTCTACCGCTTGGGTGTCTGCAGATGGTCAAGAAAATGAAGAGCTTTGGGTTCTGGACAGTGGAGCTTCTCAAACCTTTTGTAAAAGAAAAGGACTGCTAACTGATGCTAGGGCTTCAAACAAAAAACATGTAAGTCTTGCTACGGGCCAGAAAGCTAATGTGGTTTGTGAGGGGGAGGTTGTGTTCCCACAGCTGGGACACACATTCAGGAATGTGTTGTGTGTGCCTAGTTTGCAAAACAATCTCCTGAGCATTCCTGACTTGGCAAAAGCAGGCTTTGAAGTAAACTTTGTGGGAGATCAGTGCCAGATAAAGCAAAATGGGGCAGTGTTGGCAAATGCTAACCTTAGAACTAATATGTATGTACTGCAGTGTGAGTCTAAGGTTGCGAATGTGCAAAATGTCCCAACCCATGATATGTGTATTCATCTCCTGCACAGGCGTCTGGCTCATGCAAGCTATAAGGTGCTAAACAAAACATTGGAGTTGTGTGGGGGGATGAAAAACATTAAAAGTTGTGATAATTACTTAGACTGCAATATCTGCAAGGAGGTTAAAAGCAGGGCTTGGCCAGTAGCAAGAGCAAGCCAGAGAGAAACCAAAAAACCACTGGAGTTGATTCATGCTGATGTAACAGGTCCTTTTCCACCAAGTGTCTCCCATAACAAGTACTGTTTGATCCTAGTGGATGACTATTCTAGATTTGGCTGGGTCTATCCATTAAAGCAAAAGTCTGACGTTGCCCAAACTTTGAAGTTCTGGGTAAGAAGGGTAGAAAGGCAACTTGGCGAAAAGGTGTGCTCTATTCAGACAGACAGGGGAGGAGAGTTTATGGCAAGCTCCCTAAGAAACTGGTTGCGTTCTCAAGGGATTAAACATAGGCTTACCAATGTGGCGACGCCTCAGGAGAATGGAGTAGCAGAGCGTAGGGGAGGTGTCTTGCAGACACAAATGAAAGCATTGTTAGCAGATGCAAATCTTCCAATTAAGTACTGGGCTGAGAGTATTAAGACCGCAAATTATATTGGGAATCGCTTGTGGTCAAGGGTACTAGATGACATACCCTATAAAATTCTCTATAACAAAAGTCCCAGTTTGCAACATTTGAGAATCTTTGGGACAAAGGCATGGGTTGACATACCTGTAAAGAACCGAAGAAAAGGTGGGAAAAGGGCACAGCAGTTGCTATTTCTTGGGTATGAAAGTGGTACGAAAGCCTACAGGTTTGAAGATGATAAAAATCTTTTGAGTTATAGTCGATCAGCCAGCTTTAATGAGCATAGAAATTGGCCCAAGATACATGCAAACCTGCTGCCAGAAAAAGTTTTACTACCGAGCATACCTGATAAGGCAGTTGAAACAAAGCTAAGAATTGGCAGCTCTCCCAGAGAAACTGAAAGGGAGGAGGTGAAGGTTGAGCATTTTTCTCCAGCTGCTAGCAGAAAGCAGGGGAGAAAAGAAAGTGCAACAGGGACAGGAGGAGGTAGATCTACAGAGTCAATCCACCCCAAAAGCAGTCCTGAAGGTAGCCCAGGGGGTGAGATTAATGAACCAAGGAGGTCTGCAAGAAGTAATAAAGGTCAACCTCCAGACCGTTATGGGTTCCCAGCCACCATAAACCAGGTTTGTGTAACTGAGCCAGAAAACTTTGAAGAAGTGCAAGAGTTACCTACTCTAGAGAAAGAGGCGTGGTTAAAGGCAATGCAGGCAGAGTATAACTCTCTGCTAAACAACAATGTCTTTGTACCTACAGAATTGCCTGAAGGTAAAAAGCCCATAAGCTGTAAGTGGGTTTTTAAAGTGAAAAAACTGGCTGATGGTAGTTGTCAGAGGAAAGCCAGGTTGGTTGCAAGGGGCTTTACACAAAGGAAAATGATACATTATGATGAAGTGTTTGCCCCAACAGCAAAGGCTGAAACAGTAAAATCAGTTTTAGCAATGGCAAGTCTGAGAGGGTTAAAAGTTAATCATTTTGATGTTGCCTCAGCATATTTAAATGCTCCTATTGACGCCGAGGTGTATTTACAGCAAATACCAGGTTATGAGCTGGAAAAAGGCAGCATGGTGTTAAAGCTGCAAAGGGCACTATACGGTTTGCACCAAAGTGCACGTCTATGGCATGAATGCATAGACACAACTTTGAAAAAGATGGGATTCAAACAAAGCCTGGCTGATTCCTGTTTATATTCAGCAATGGTGCAAGGAAGTGTTTGTTATTTACTTTTGTATGTTGATGATATCTGTCTAATAACAACTGCACAAAAGCAAGTGTCTTGGTTTATAAACAGCCTAGGTAACAAATACAAACTGAAGTATTTGGGAGAGATTCAAAATTACTTAGGAGTAGAGGTTCAGAGAAATGAAGAGGGTGTCTACTCTCTGAGTCAGAAGGAAAAAATCGAAAAGTTACTGAAGACATATGGAATGGAGAGGGCAAATGAGGTTGACACTCCCATAACTACCCAGTACAAAAATGAACCAGAAGGGCAAAAATGTGAGAATGCAACAGCGTTTCATTCTCTGTTGGGTTCTCTGTTATATTTAAGTTGTTGGACAAGACCCGACATAACATTGGCAGTGCACATGTTAAGCCAAAGAAGTGCAGACCCGGCTCAGAGAGATTGGGTAGCACTTAAAAGAATCCTAAGGTATCTGAAAGGCACAAAAGATTACAAACTGGTGCTGGATACAGGATATGATCAGCAAGTGTATGCATACGCTGATGCCAGCTGGGGGGACAGAGAAAATGGAAAGTCTACCACTGGCTATGCCATATATATTGGAAATGCCCTGGTTCAGTGGAAATCCCAGAAACAAACATTTGTTGCCACAAGTACTTGTGAAGCAGAGTACTCAGCCATAAGTGAATGTGTATCACAAATAGAATGGTTTGCTTGCCTAACAAAAGAGCTTGGAATACCTTCTGAAATGCCAATCACTGTGCTAAGTGACAACATGGCTGCACAACAGCTTGCCAACCAACAGAACTTTAAAAGCAAGAGTAAACATATTGCTATAAGATACGGAAATGTGAAAAATGCTTTGGAAAGAAATGTGTTAAAGGTACAGCACTGTAACACGAAATGTAATGTGGCAGATTTGTATACAAAATGTTTGGATGCTCCTAAATTTCGAGACTTAAGAGAATTATTAGGTCTCAAGCCTTTGACTTAAGGAGGAGTGTTGGGATTCGCAGGATACTGGATAAGTCTGCAGGCTTCAACAGGATGATGTAATACTCTGCTGGGTCAGAGTGACTCAGCAGAAGTGTGATTAGTGTGATTGGCTATCACCTGTTTTAAAAGGAAAGCCTGATAACAGTGGGTGTGGTGGTTGTGCTGTAGTGTGGTGGTGCTGTGGTGGAGAGTATTCATTTGTAAGTACTCTGTATGGACTGTTTCTTTTGTAAATGCCTGTATATAGCTCACATTAAAAAAGACTGCACTGGAAAAACCTGGAACTCTTAGTGTTTCGCTGAAAGCGCCGCGTGGAATACGCGACAGGGAGGGGCGCAAGCTGTGTGAACCAAAGCAGGGATCCATCAAAGTGATTGAACCATATGAAACATTTTAAAGAATCAGTTTGTACGCAGGTTCCTAGTCTTTACCATTTACAGTATACCTGAAGGAGCGTCTCCACCCTCATCATTCAGCCTGGACACTGAGGTCCAGCTCCGAGGGCCTTCTGGTGGTTCCCTCACTGCGAGAAGTGAGGTTACAAGGAACCAGGCAGAGGGCCTTCTCGGTAGTGGCGCCCGCCCTGTGGAACGCCCTCCCATCAGATGTCAAGGAAATAAACAACTACCTGACTTTTAGAAGACATCTGAAGGCAGCCCTATTTAGGGACATCTTTAATGTTTGATGTTTTATCGCTTTTTATTTTTATTATTAATATTCTGTTGGGAGCCGCCCAGAGTGGCTGGGGAAACCCAACCAGATGGGCAGGGTATAAATTATTTGTTATTACCATCTGAGATAGCTTGGATGATAAAGCATGGGACTCTTAATCTTAGGGTCATGGGTTTGAACCCCACGTTGGGCAAAAAATTATTTGTTGTTGTTGTTGTTGTTACAGTGGTACCTCGGGTTACATACGCTTCAGGTTACATATGCTTCAGGTTACAGACTCCACTAACCCAGAAATATTACCTCGGGTTAAGAACTTTGCTTCAGGATGAGAACAGAAATCGGGCGGCGGCGGCGGGAGGCCCCATTAGCTAAAGTATTACCTCAGGTTAAGAACAGTTTCAGGTTAAGAATGGAATTCCAGAATGAATTAAGTTCTTAACCCGAGGTACCATCTGTTACCTGGCACTAAAATGCCCTAGGGACACAGGATCTCCTAGAAAACTCCCTGGCACCATGCACTGGGGCCCTGAACTGTGCGTTTAAACCTTCTTACCCCATCAGCTTCCGTACTAAACTTCCTCCCTACTGTATATCCAAAGGCCCATTCTAGACCAGCATCCAGTTCTCATAGCAACCAGTCAGAAACACATCATGCCTGCTTCCCCAGTTTTTTCTCAGGAGCAGGTAGCAAGATAGTGTCACAGAACTGGCCTCAGGGGCAATCAAGCTTGGAGGTGGCAGTGGTGGCTAAGTCTGGGTACCATGGGCACACTAGACTGGTTCCACTGGCATGCCCACCACACCCTGCCCACTAGCCAGCCAGGTAAGCTGAAGCAATCCTGCTGCCAGGAGGCCAGCGCCATCACAACAGCTCCTCATCAACAACTGGTACTTCGAGTCTTATCACCACTGACACTGGAGCCAGGACACAGCTAGTACAGCCACTGACAGCCTTATCCTCCACAGCGCTTTCCAGACCCCTTTAAAGCTGTTCAAATTGGTGGCCATTGCCGCATCTTGTGGCGATGAGTTCCACAGTTTAATGCTGCGCCATTTACCATAGATCAGCAAGGATTTCAGACCCCAGTTCTCCAAGCACCGACAGCAACCAAACGGTGCCCCTGTGGGCATGGGCGTAGCCAAGATTTTTGCTGGGAGGGGGCAGGACACCTGACTGCTGTCCTCATCCTCTGTCTGGCTCTGTCTAACACAGGGGTCAGCAACCTTTATCAGCAGGGGGCCGGTCCACTATCCCTCAGACCTTGTGGGGGGCTGGACTATATTTTTTAAAAGAATGAATTCCTATGCCCCACAAATAATCCAGGGATGCATTTTAAATAAAAGCACACATTCTGCTCATGTAAAAACGCCAGGCAGGCCCCACAAATAACTCAGAGATGCATTTAAAATAAAAGCACACATTCTGCTCATGTAAAAACACGCTGATTCCCGGACCATCCGTGGGCTGGATTTAGAAAGCGATTGGGCCAGATCTGGCCCCAGGGCCTTAGTTTGCCTACCCATGGTCTAACAGATTCGGAAGGAAATAGTCTCAAGGACAGCTGTCTTCAATTAATTTCTTCTGACCCCGGACATAGCTCAGTTGGTTGGAGCGTGGTGCTGATAACATCAAGGTTGCAGGTGTGATCAGCTGAATATTCCTGCCTAACAAGAGGTTTGGACTTAGGGTGATCCTCAAGATCCCTTCAAATTCTTTGATTCTATGACCCCAAGTGCTCAGAAAGGTGTGTCAAACTCTTTCTACGAGCATTTTTTTTTATTTATTTACTTGATTTGCGGGGGGCGGGGGCAGCCCACGCCGAACAGAGCTTAATTCCAAGACACACAAAAACCAGAGGAAGCCGTTTGGGACCAAAATGAAGACGATGATGGTGACAAGCGGGTCGTGCAAGCCTCTCCGCCTCCTCCTTTTCCCGCCCTCCCGGGCGCAGGAGAGATGCAGATTCCTCCTCCTCCCTTAGGGGGTGGAGGGAGGGACGGAGCATCATCCGCCCCGGCCGTGCGCACAGCACTGTGGGCTAACATGGCAGCTTCCTTCGCCACTCTCGGCTTCCCACTCCTTTGACAATCCGCTCTGCTCTTTGATTTCCCGGGGAAGGGATTCCTTTCCCGCCCCCCTGGCAACACACACACACACACACACACACACACACACACACACACAACCTCTGCACACCCTTAAGGAGATCCAGCATGGAGAGGAGCTCCAGCTGCGAGAGCATCGCCTCCAAGGAGGCTCCGCCCGCCACCCGCCAGCCCAGCCCGGATTCCCTCTCCAGGTAAAACCGCCCTTTACCCTCCAAGGTGGGAAAGCCCTGGAGGAGAGAGTGGGGGCGGGGGGGGGAGTTGTTGTTTGGCGCTTTCGTATCTCTAGGGTTTGGTTTGTTTCTTCTGCGGGGGAGGAAACGGACCCCCATATTCCCTCCATCCCCTTTCCATAACCTGCGCTTCTAACTGGCACAGGTCACTGCTGGAGAGAGAGGTGCGCTATTACGCACACACTGCGCCCGTTGCACCTGGGTGGCCTGTGTAGTTAATCCCAGGGGAAGGGAAGGGCTGGGTGCGATCGGGGAACTGCACATGCTCAGAGGCACTCTTCTTGGTAAGCGCCCGGGGGTTCCGGGGGGTTCCAGGGCACCCGAGGTCGAGCGCGCGCTCCTTGCAGCGGGATCCTCAGCGCGCTTTGCACAGGAGCCCATCAACCCGCGGAGGAAGCGCCGGCTTCGGTCCCCTGCGCTCGGGAGCGCGCCCTGTTTCCCTACCCCTCCCTTGGGGAGGCTTACTTCTGAGTAAACACGCCGAGGATCGAGCGCTGAATGGAACAGGGCGGGGCGGTTTCCAAACATTTTAATGCTGCAATCCCGTGAGTATTTACCTGGGAGGAAGTGCCACTGAACACAGTGGGGCTTGTTTCCGAGTAAATGCGGAGAGGGTTGCGCGCTGTGAGGTTTTGGATACTTGGGCCATTCTCCCTGCTGCGCTGTGCTCCTGGTGGGAGATAGAGGACAATGCTTGTAGGATTGTGTGTGTGTGATTCCCCCCCCCCTATCTCTGTTATTTTTATTTCATCCTTAATGGAAGTGTTTGTATATCTTTATTTTTCTCTATTTCTTTTAATTTATTCCACCAGAGGACATTTTCTTGTTTTGTTTATTTTATTTCTCACTTTATATTGCCTCGTTTTTCCTGACCCGACTACCTTGTGAGGTTGACCACATCCCTTAATTTGGAATGCTGAATTTCACCTATCATATTTTAAGGCAGGGTTGTGGGTGAACTGGCGATCCATCTTGATTGTGGCCCCATCTGCACCAGACATTTAAAGCAGCATCATACCACTTGAAGCAGTTGTGACTTCCCCCAAAGAATCCTGGGAACTGTAGTTTGTTAGAGGTGCAGAGTGCTGTTAGCAGACCCCTATTCCAACCCACCCTCCAGCTGCAATTTCTAGAGTGGCTTACCAGTCTCTCTTCCCAGGGAATTCTGGGAACTGATTTAAAAAGACACCCGGAGAAGGGCCTCAACAAAATCTCTTCTGCTCCTTCAGGTACTTAGGTAACCTGCCAGGGACTCTCCAGGCAGAGAAGCTGTTGTTGTTGTTAAGTCGTTTAGTCGTGTCCGACTCTTCGTGACCCCATGGACCAGAGCACGCCAGGCACTCCTGTCTTCCACCGCCTCCCGCAGTTTGGTCAGGCTCATGTTAGTAGCTTCAAGAACACTATCCAACCATCTCATCCTCTGTCGTCCCCTTCTCCTTGTGCCCTCCATCTTTCCCAACATCAGGGTCTTTTCCAGGGAGTCTTCTCTTCTCATGAGGTGGCCAAAGTATTGGAGCCTCAACTTCACGATCTGTCCTTCCAGTGAGCACTCAGGGCTGATTTCCTTAAGAATGGATGCATTTGATCTTCTTGCAGTCCATGGGACTCTCAAGAGTCTCCTCCAGCACCATAATTCAAAAGCATCAATTCTTCGGCAATCAGCCTTCTTGATGGTCCAGCTCTCACTTCCATACATCACTACTGGGAAAACCATGGCTTTAACTATACGGACCTTTGTTGGTAAGGTGATGTCTCTACTTTTTAAGATGTTGTCTAGATTTGCCATCGCCTTTCTCCCAAGGAGCAGGCGTCTTTTAATTTCGTGACTGCTGTCACCATCTGCAGTGATCATGGAGCCCAAGAAAATAAAATCTCTCACTGCCTCCATTTCTTCCCCTTCTATTTGCCAGGAGGTGATGGGACCAGTGGCCATGATCTTCGTTTTTTTGATGTTGAGCTTCAGACCATATTTTGCGCTCTCCTCTTTCACCCTCATTAAAAGGTTCTTTAATTCCTCCTTTCCCCATAAACCTTGGTCGCAAACATACCATACATTGTAAACACAGTGTCCCCTTTCTCCCCCAAAATCTTGGGGGCTCTGGTTTGTTAAGGGTGCTGGGAAGTGTAGCTCTGTCAGGGGTAAACTACAGTTTCCATGGTAAAAAAGGTAAAGGACCCCTGGATGATTCAGTCCAGTTGATTTGGGGAGGAAACAATGCCCGTTAAAGGGGCATAAATGTGCTTTAAATTGATTATTTATTTCCTTATTTCCATGCGTACATAATTTTTTAAAAATTATTTTAGACTGATATGACAGTTGTTTCTTTTTTTTAATCTTTTTTGTATTTTTATTTAGATTTTCCGTCATACAATTTAATTAAAAAAAGAGAAATAATACACAACAGAAAAGAAACATTAAATCATTATACATTAAATCATTATACAGTATAAAAAAAAAAGAAAAAACATAAACAAGATAAAATAAACCCACCACCCTGTTTAACTTCCCTCCACTGCTACTCGTCTTCTCTAGAATCAATTTTACCCTTATCATTGCATACTGATTGTTTTTATTTTCTCAATATACATACATATGTCATTGATAATTTGTTGTTTTGATGCATTTACATTCTTAATCTAAGCATATTAGCATGTCTTTTTTAGAGCAATATAATACATAATTTTATTTTTATGCAGCTTCTCCATAGTTCAAACCATGCTCAGGCAGCTTGCAACACGACAAAAGTCCATAATCGTAACAAGGCAAAAGTCGCCATCAACACTAAATAAAGCATTAAAAAAAAATACAACCAAACTGAACAGATTCTGCATAGCAATGTAGAAAGGCAAATAGTTGTGCCTGACTCTGAGGCTGTGTACGCATTATGGTATACTCTGGCTCCCGTGTGCTCCCACCATGGGTGTTTGAAGCTGACTACACAATCCCTAGGTGTTCTACAGCTTCTTGAGAAATGCTGCTGTTTGATGAATTTCCCCTCAAACCAGCTTCTAACCTGAGGTGTGTACATCTAAGACCACAGCAGCACATGCCCGGGTGGCAGTGCACACGGAGTTTCACTGGTAGCAGGGCCGGATTTAGGTTTGATGAGGCCCTAAGGGATGCGGGTGGCGCTGTGGGTTAAACCACAGAGCCTAGGACTTGCCGATCAGAAGGTCGGCGCTTCGAATCCCCACGACGGGGTGAGCTCCCGTTGCTCGGTCCCTGCTCCTGCCAACCTAGCAGTTCGAAAGCACATCAAAGTGCAAGTAGATAAATAGGTACTGCTCCGGCGGGAAGGTAAACAGCGTTTCCGTGCGCTGCTCTGGTTCACCAGAAGCGGCTTAGTCATGCTGGCCACATGACCCGGAAGCTGTACGCCGGCTCCCTCGGCCAATAAAGCGAGATGAGCACCGCAACCCCAGAGTTGGCCACGACTGGACCTAATGGTCAGGGGTCCCTTTACCTTTAACTAAGCTACTGAAGGTAATAGGGCCCTTTATATGTCCAGCTGTCCTTTGTCAACAACAAATTGTCACTGTTTTTTGTGTTGAATATATGCTATATGGCAATTTATGGACCTAATAGCCATTTGTCACTGTTGGGTGGAATGTTGAGCCTCCAGTTGTAGCACCCTGCTTGTGGTTAACGCTTAGCTGGAATGAAATATTCAACGCAGCAATAGAGAAATTAAAATAATAATTTATTTGTCAGACAAATAAATGAGAGGCACAGTGGTATATGGTTACCAAGCTCTGGCCTGGCCTCCTGCCATTATGGCCAGCACTTATATTCCCTTAATCCAGCCCCCTTTGCTCCTCCTTGGCTGCATCTGTCCAATCAGCCTGGTTGGATTTCCTATTGGCTGCCTGCTATATCCAATCACAAAAGATACACCCACATCCTCCTGTCCTTATATGGAGCACAAAGAGCTATATATTGTTACATCTATAAATGACAAATAAGTAGTAATATATCTTACATGTGTCTCAACAAGGAATATTAATTACCAGCTCACCTCTTGCCCTCTTCGCCCTATTGCCTTCTAAAACAAATGGTTAATCTTAAATTTTTATCTTAAACATATGTCAAGGATCTTGAGTTTCACATCAACATTGAAAGATCTCCTTCATTTGAGAGTTTCTAAACAAATGTCTGACAGCCATATATCAGGACTGCTTGGATGGCTGCTTGGATGGCGTCTTCTTGTCTGACAGGGGGCTGGGCTCAATGGCCCCTGTGGTCTATTCCAACTCTAGGACTCTATGAAATAAGAATCTAACATCTAAATTTGTTACTTTCTAAATCCTTTGCATAGTTACATTTAAGCCAATATATTTAAGCTAATATATTTCATACATTATCATAGGTAACCTTTTAAAAGAATAAAGCTTCTCAAAATAGAAAGGAAGGAACTCAGTAAAAAACAGGTTTTAAAAGGAACCCCTTCAGTTTACCCCCCCTTCAGCCATCTGCTCTCCTCTTTAGCTGTTCCCAATATTTATTACCCTTAAACTCTCTCAGTTTAAGAAAGAAAACAGCTTTAAAAAAGACTTCCCAAAAATGCTTTCTTTCTGCCAGCCAGATGCTTCTCCATTTGGTCTTTAACCTTGGAAAGAAGATCTAGCTCATTTTACTGGGAGGCACATTGGTATAATTTTACTATTTACTCATTCCTAATTATATTTATCTCTGCCTTTGTTATCTTCTGTAACATGTAGGATCAGTGTCCGTTCTCAGCCTGTAATTTCAGCTTTTACGACTTTGAGAATTGTTTTCTGCTATCAATCAAGGGGCCCCTTGTCTAGGAAGAAAACACTGTCAGTGTTTTCTTAAGCAGCTAGCCTTCTTGCCTGGCGTGAAACTTTTAAAAATCTAAGCCCTCTTTAATATACAAGCCTTGATCAAACATTAATAAAATGCAGGCTTATGCCTGATGCCTCATTCCCCCCTTTCAAGCTCAAGGACCTTCGTCCCAAGTGTCCTTGATAGCTTGACCTTCATCATATTCCTGAGGTAAAGCTCTGTATAGGGCCATGATATGAGGTAGAGTTTCATTTGAAACCATCTTGCTAATTGTACTTCTAAAACATGAAATGATACATGGCATCATACATAAAACCATTACCACTACTGTCAAGAAAAACAAGCAAGACAATAGTATCCCTTTGAGTCCTGTGACATTAGGTAACCAATTGGTGAGCCATCCCATATCCCATCCTTCCCATGTTTGTACTGGGACATGTGCTATATTCTCCATCTTTGTAGCCAACACACGGATTGCCTCACCATTATCAGAAATGTTAAAGCAACAGGCATTCCCTGTCAAGTTCAAGACTCCACATAGGCCTCCCTGCTTGGCAAGTACATAATCCATTCCCATTTTCAGCTGCAAAATGGCGGCTCTACTTTCATCCAACTGTTGTGCAATAAGTCTCAAACTCTGGGCCGTTGCATTGGTTACAAGTTCCACTACTGCTTGCAATCGAATTATTCTGTTTAGATTATAGATAGGATCCCGTGCCCCTTGTATGAGCTCACCAGGATTCCAAGAGGCAGGATCATAATAGGCTATAATGCGCTCTGGTGGCCAATCATCAGTACCGCTCCAACTTTGGGTACTTCCTCCTGCTATATGAGAAATATCAGCGTTTCTTCGTGTACGCTTGGCCAAATTAGTAGGCATAATCCACATTGGTGGTAATACCCATCCCAGGAAACAAGTCCCACTCCATTTGGAAGGGAGTTTCTTGTATGCCCATTCTCCACATATCCACCACAACCATCGGGTCTGAGGTTTTTGGTACGTGGAGTACAGAAGGCGAAATATCAAAAGAGGTAGAGAGTTCACAGTGCAGTATGTTAGATTGCCTTTTTCTGTCACAGTTATGTTCCATACCACTTTCCATGCATGAATAAAAGGAGGTGCACAGGGCAAGGTATTCCGAGTTCGATAGGTAGTACCGTGTGCCCAGGTATGACTATTCTTAAAATAATCCCAAGTATAGTGACAATGAGAAGAGCCTATCATGATAGAATCAGCTGCATCTGATGATTTATGTACACAGAATTCCCCTTGTACAGGTATAACTCGTAATGGTTTAGTTGAGTTCCATCCGTGGAAATTCTGTAATTCTGTTTGGTGTGGTATTTCGCTTACCATACCAATGGCATCTAATGGTATCGGTAATAAGGGCATACCTCCCTCTGAATCATCTGGCCCAAGAGAGCAAACAAGGCAATTGGTCCTATTTGCAACATTGGCTACCATTTCAGCTAAACCTACCCACATATTGTGGTCATGGCGGAATCCATATTTAGTCAATTTGGTCAGATTCAAGGACCCTTCCCCTTCCCAAGGGATCAGGATTAATAATAGAATCATGTTGATGTCTAGCATATGCATTCCTTCCACAGAAGAGTACCTTATTGTGATAGCAAATAAATATTAGTCCCAATATAATTCCCCCAGTGACAGAAATGGGGAACCACCAAGACCAAAACATATATCCCGAGGATCCCCAATGAGTAATATCTCTGATAATTGTTCCACAAGGGGGGGCCAGTCAATTAATTGTATAAGAGAATCTTCCCGTTCACAGTCGCTGGTTCAGACGCTCCTCAAGCTTCAGGCGTGCGCAGGTCAGCCAGCTTCCAGGTTGTGGCTGCAGCAGGCCGGTCGTCTAATGTTGCCCGTGACCTAGCCCGTTCCCGGTAGGGCTAGATACAGGGGTTTTTGGAGAGAGTCAGTTTTAAAGGATTAGAGGGGTCACCTTTGCACGTCCAACTGCCTTCGGACTTCTTCAAACGAGAGTGATGAATCCAGGGGGTCACCTCAGCTACCTTCACCGCTGTTGGAGTAGAGAGCAAGACGGTGTAAGGTCCACGCCACTTAGGTGCGAGTGGATCACGTTTCCACTCTTTCACCCATACGCTATCGCCAGCCTGGAACTGATGAATCGGCTCGGCAATGCTGCACGGCGTGCGCTCGAGGACCCACCTGTTAAGAGAAACAAAAACACGGGAGAGAGATTGCACTTGTCCCTGTGTCACATGGTCTCCTAGTTGTTTAAGGTCAGCTGGAATATCCTGAACAAAGGAGGGCGGTCTCCCATACAGGAGCTCAAAAGGTGACAACTTAAGTCTTTTTGTGGGTGCACACCGAACACGAAACAGTGTTATGGGTAACACATCTACCCATCCCAATCCCGTTTCCTGGGTTAATTTTGCCAATTGGGTTTTCAGAGTCCGATTCATTCTTTCAGTTTTCCCTGAACTCTGAGGCCTATATGCTGCATGCAGTCTCCATTTCACTTGTAGGACTTGACATACTTCTTGTACTACTTGATCAATGAACGCTGGCCCATTATCACTTCCAATGCATCTAGGTAATCCAAACCTCGGGATCAATTCAGTGAGGAGTCTCTTAGTTACCTCTCGTGCCTTTTCAGTTCGGGTGGGAAAGGCTTCAACCCATCCGGTAAGAGTGTCTACAAACACAAGGAGATACTTGAATCCCTTAGAAGGGACCAGCTCTGTGAAGTCCACAATTAGACTTTCCATGGGGACATATCCCACATGTTGGATTCCAGGAGGTTGTACCGGTCCCTGCCTGGGATTGTTTTTAGCACAAAGAACACATTTCTGTGAAATGCAAGTTGCTAATTGTGATAGGTTAATAATATACAACTTCCGACTGAGACTCTCTCTGGTTGCAGTACCGCCAAGGTGAGTAGATTCATGATAATTTCTTACAATTGTGCCTGCTAGATGATGAGGTACATAAATCCTATTGTCCGGCAGAATCATCCAACCGTCCTTCACAACTGCTCCTTCCTGTTCAGCCCACTTCCTCTCTTCTGGGGTATAGTGAGGTTTAACTTCTTCTGGAACTACCTCTGGTATGAGGGCTGCTATAAATCCTCCCACAGGCTTTTGGGCTGCCTCTCGGGCTGCTTTGTCAGCCGCATGATTTCCTCTGGTTATTGGATCCCTTCCTCGTCCATGACCTTTGCAATGCATTACAGCAATCTGTTCTGGAGCCCATACTGCTTCTAACAGGATTTCTACTTCAGGTCCATATTTCAAGGCCTTCCCGTGGGCTCCTATTAGACCTCTTTCTTTCCATAGAGCTCCATGTGCATGCAGGGTTAAGAAGGCATATTTAGAATCAGTATAGATGTTTGCCTTACATCCGGCTGCCAATTGCAGAGCTCTAGTTAAACCTATAAGTTCAGCTTTTTGTGCTGAGGTGCCGGCAGGCAAAGCTTCAGCTTCCACAACTTCCTCATTGGTGACCACAGCATATCCTGCTCGTCTGGCACCTTCATGCAGGTAACTGCTACCATCAGTATAATATACAACATCTGGATTTTTCAATGGTTCATCTTTCAGATCGGGTCTACTGGAATAAACTTCATCCATTACTTGGAGACAATCATGTGATTCCTCATCATCTACCTCTGGTAGGGGCAGCAAAGTCGCTGGATTGAGCATATTCACTACTCGTAGATGAATCCTGGGATTTTCACACAATAGGCCTTGGTACCTAGCCATCCTTGGGTTCGTTAGCCAATAACTACCCTTATATTCCATGAGTGTCAGAACAGCATGAGGTACATTCACATACATCGTCTGGCCGAAGGTAAATTTATCAGCTTCTTTGACAAGGCTTGCAGTGGCCGCTACTGCCCTTAGGCATGGAGGCCATCCTTTTGCTACTGAGTCCAATTGTTTTGACAAATAAGCTACTGGACGGTTCCAACTTCCTAATCTCTGGGTCAGGACTGCCGCTGCAATCCCATTCTGTTCATGTACATACAGCTGAAAGGGTTTTTCCGAATTAGGCAGTCCAAGGGCTGGGGCCTCCATAAGTCGTTGTTTGATAACTAAAAAGGCTTGTTGCTGCTCAGGTCCCCATACGAATGGGTCCTTCTCTGCACCTCGAGTGCTTTCATGTAAGGGCTTGGCCAGACTGCTGAAATCAGGTATCCATAGTCTACAAAACCCTGCTGTTCCTAGGAATCCTCTAAGTTGTTTCCTTGTGGTAGGTTCCTTGATAAGGCAAATAGCTTCTTTCCTCTCTGGTCTCAATGCTCGTTGTTGGTGTGAGATGTCAAAGCCCAAATATTTGACCTTTTCTAAACATAACTGTGCCTTTTTCTGGGAAACTCGGTAGCCAGCTTGCCAGAGCAAGTGGAGCAGTTCCTCTGTCCCTTCTTTACAGGTATCAAAATCCTTTGCTGCTAGTATAAGGTCATCTACATATTGCAGAACCACCTTTTCTCCAGGTATTGAGGGGTAACTTGTTAGATCCTTCGCCAAGGCAGTGCCAAACAAAGTTGGGGAATTTTTAAATCCCTGGGGCAATCTTGTCCAGGTTAGCTGGCCTTTTGTTCCTGTTAAAGGGTCTTCCCACTGGAAGGCAAATATAGGTTGGCTCTGTGGTGCCAGCCGGCAACAGAAGAATGCATCTTTCAAGTCCAATACAGTAAAAAATGTTGCTTCTGGTGGGATCAAACTCAGCAAGGTATATGGGTTTGGTACATTTGGGTGCAAGGTCTCGATAGCCTGGTTTACGAGCCTCAAGTCCTGCACTGGCCTGTATTCATCTGTCCCAGGTTTTCGAACAGGCAAAAGGGGTGTGTTCCATTCTGATTGGCAGGGCTTAAGCAGACCATATTTTAATAGGCGGTCCAAATGTTTCTGGATGCCCTCTGCTGCTCGCCGGGGTAAAGGATATTGCTTTACAGATACAGGGGTAGCCATAGGTTTTAAGGTTACTACAATTGGAGCTATATTCTTGGCCATTCCTGGTGGGCTATTTTCGGCCCATACTCCTGGTGGCACCTGTAGGGTTTGGAGGAGCTTGTTTAATTCTGTATCCAATGTGGGTTGGACTTGCAAGGCTGACATTAGGCGCCATGATTGTTCCTTAGGTACTGAAAGGGTAATTATTCCTGCTGCCTTTGATGGCAGTTTCATTTCTGGACCTCGAGGAGTGAAGGTGATTTGGGCCTGCAGTTTGGACAGCATATCTCTACCTAAGAGAGGTATTGGACACTCAGGTATATACAAAAACTGATGGGTTAAACGATGTCCCCCAATCTGGCATTCCAAAGGTTGGAGGAAAGACCTCTTAGCTGACTGACCAGTGGCACTTTTAATGACTACACTTTTGGATGCCTTTTTCTGCAATAGTTCTGGGAGTACTGAGTATTCAGCCCCAGTATCAATCATAAAGTCTATTAAATGGCTCCCTAATTGAATCGTGACCGTGGGCTCCTGGAAGCCTAACTTTATGGAGTCCGGTCGTTCCTAGTCTTGAGTAAAATCCTCCTCTGCCAGTCCAATGAAATTGTCTCTACTCTGTCCTTGTCCAGGTCTCTGATATCTTCCATTTCGGATCATTCCCCGTCCCCGTCCCTGGTTTCTTGGGCCGGAGCCTGGGCCTGGGCCTGGGCCTGGGCGTACTTCTTCCAACCTCAGGGGTTCAGGACACTCCCGCTTCCAATGACCCTCCTTCTTGCAATTCGCACATTGATTCCTTCCCAGTGGTGGATTCCTTCCCCGCCCTCTTCCTCCATTTAAGGGGCGGTAGTCTTGCTTCACTGCTGTGGCTAGCATTACCATCTTTTCCTTCTGCCACTTCTTCTTCTCTTGCTTCTCAGCCTCATCCCTATTCCGATAAACTCGGCGTGCAATGGCCATAATTTGGCTCATCAGCATCCCTTCCCATCCTTCTGATTTCTGAATTTTCTTACGAATGTCAGAAGCGCACTGGGCCACAAATGTAGCAGTAATCATTCTGCTGTTTTCAGGGGCTTCAGGGTCAAAAGGAGTCCATATACGATAGGCTTCTTGCAGCCTCTCTAAAAAGTCTCCCGGACTCTCATTTGGTTTCTGTTCTACTTCTGAGACTTTAGACATATTAGTGGGCTTCTGGCATGCCCTGCGAATACCTTGCACAAGCGTCTGGCGGTAAGTGGTAAGTCTGGCCAGATGAATTGCATTGTTTGGATCCCAATTAGGATCTTCCAAGGGAAAGTTATCTTGGAGATGACGGTCAATATTAAAAATATTTCCCACTCTGGCCTGCTCACGCAAATATATCTGTGCCTTTTCAATTATGTCTCTTCTTTCCTCAGTGGTGAACAGAGTATTCAGAAGCTGGCGACAATCTGTCCAAGTAGGACTATGAGTATTTACTATTGAAGTCACCAAGTCCATCATAGCCTGAGGTTTTTCTGCAAAAGATGGGGTGTGTGTTTTCCAATTCATCAGATCCGTAGTTGTGAATGGAATGTACTGAAGGGTCGAAGTTCGAGGTGGCCTTGGTCCGAGTTGCCCGTTAACCAGCACAGGCTCCTCAAGTGCATCAAATACTCTTCTGAGAGGGGCTACTACGTGATCTTTCTCTTCGCTTTGCTCTAGGGGCCTCAAATCATAGGGGATGGTATTTGTCCCAAGGCGTTCTTTTAGCAGCTTAATACGCCTGGCTGTATTGCTTGCTGACCGATTAAGGTCTCCCTGTAACTTCTGTAATAATTCTCTAGGACTTGGATGTACAGGGGTTTGGGGTAGGCAATCAGTTGTTCCACTAAAAGAGACTGTAGATGGAGTTCTACTGGGACTCACAGATGGAATAACCACTTCTGCTTGGGCTTCATTATAGGACTCCAATGCCTCCTGAAGATATTTATCATAATCTATCAAGGAGTCAAGTTCTGTGTCTCTACCCCCATTATTCGTTCCACTTTCTTGCCTTGGGGTTACAACTGGTGGAGGGTTTGGATTATGCTCCCTTCGATGTGGAGCATAGGGTGGAGGTGGAAGCACCTCTTCCTCTGGTCCCTCAAAAATGGGTTTGAGTTTATTTGGCAAGATTCCTTTCCTAGCTTCGGCTTTTACAGCCAATAATTTGCATCGTTGGACTTTGCATTCCCTTATCCATGGAGGATTTTTATTTAATGTGCTCAGCCAGGAATCTATATATGAAAATTGTTCTGGGCACCCTCCAGTTTCTTTGGTGATGTTAGACCAAAGTTTGCTTACTAAATTTATATCAAAAGTTCCCTGAGATGGCCATCCAGTATTTTGTTTTGGCCATTCTAGTTCACATAACGTTCTCAAGCGCTCTGGCGTCATTTTGACTCCATATGCCCCTGAGAAGGCTTTCTTAAAATTATTTAACATACATTCAAGAGGTGTATTTCCCCCCTTTGAACCCCCAACTCCCATTGTATGGCCCTGTGAAGTATCCACTCAGTCACTCACACACACGCTTCGTGGGTTTCCTTGCCCAGATGGAGTCGCCTCACTGGGAACCGAAGTACTACCCACTCCACACTCAGGTCAGCTACAGATTGCTCTGTACTTTCTCACACATACAATGCGCAAGATACTTCACCACACTCTACCTCCCATTCTTCCCTTTCCCCCCACCAGACCACCATCTGATATACCCAACCACCTAGCGTACTCAGTTCCCACTTACTGAGACGCAGAAGTTTGATCAAGACTTCTCTTCCTCCCAATTAATTGGAGGGCCAAAAATCCCTTTGTGCACTTACCCCTTGGTTGGTTCCGTTTCCCCCCGGTCCGTCGCTGCCAGTGAGCAGGGTATCAGACAGACGAGACTTCTGCGTTCCCCTGGAAAAAATTTTTCCATGCGCGCTGGGTAGGCAGTTTAGAGATCCTCTCTCTTGTACCCTGCTCAGTAGAGCGAAGGGGCTGCGTTCCAGCAGACCACTTATCCGAGTCACGGCACCATAAAATGTAGCACCCTGCTTGTGGTTAACGCTTAGCTGGAATGAAATATTCAACGCAGCAATAGAGAAATTAAAATAATAATTTATTTGTCAGACAAATAAATGAGAGGCACAGTGGTATATGGTTACCAAGCTCTGGCCTGGCCTCCTGCCATTATGGCCAGCACTTATATTCCCTTAATCCAGCCCCCTTTGCTCCTCCTTGGCTGCATCTGTCCAATCAGCCTGGTTGGATTTCCTATTGGCTGCCTGCTATATCCAATCACAAAAGATACACCCACATCCTCCTGTCCTTATATGGAGCACAAAGAGCTATATATTGTTACATCTATAAATGACAAATAAGTAGTAATATATCTTACATGTGTCTCAACAAGGAATATTAATTACCAGCTCACCTCTTGCCCTCTTCGCCCTATTGCCTTCTAAAACAAATGGTTAATCTTAAATTTTTATCTTAAACATATGTCAAGGATCTTGAGTTTCACATCAACATTGAAAGATCTCCTTCATTTGAGAGTTTCTAAACAAATGTCTGACAGCCATATATCAGGACTGCTTGGATGGCTGCTTGGATGGCGTCTTCTTGTCTGACAGGGGGCTGGGCTCAATGGCCCCTGTGGTCTATTCCAACTCTAGGACTCTATGAAATAAGAATCTAACATCTAAATTTGTTACTTTCTAAATCCTTTGCATAGTTACATTTAAGCCAATATATTTAAGCTAATATATTTCATACATTATCATAGGTAACCTTTTAAAAGAATAAAGCTTCTCAAAATAGAAAGGAAGGAACTCAGTAAAAAACAGGTTTTAAAAGGAACCCCTTCAGTTTACCCCCCCTTCAGCCATCTGCTCTCCTCTTTAGCTGTTCCCAATATTTATTACCCTTAAACTCTCTCAGTTTAAGAAAGAAAACAGCTTTAAAAAAGACTTCCCAAAAATGCTTTCTTTCTGCCAGCCAGATGCTTCTCCATTTGGTCTTTAACCTTGGAAAGAAGATCTAGCTCATTTTACTGGGAGGCACATTGGTATAATTTTACTATTTACTCATTCCTAATTATATTTATCTCTGCCTTTGTTATCTTCTGTAACATGTAGGATCAGTGTCCGTTCTCAGCCTGTAATTTCAGCTTTTACGACTTTGAGAATTGTTTTCTGCTATCAATCAAGGGGCCCCTTGTCTAGGAAGAAAACACTGTCAGTGTTTTCTTAAGCAGCTAGCCTTCTTGCCTGGCGTGAAACTTTTAAAAATCTAAGCCCTCTTTAATATACAAGCCTTGATCAAACATTAATAAAATGCAGGCTTATGCCTGATGCCTCACAGTATCTTTCCCCCCTGTGGCTGGCAAAGCAGGGGGGGGGGGTGGGAAGAAATTCTGAGTGCACACTGCTAGCTTGGAGAATGCTAAACTCCACATGTTTTCCCTGACATTTTTCCCTTTTTGAATACAAAGCGGTTGCAAGTGGCTTAAATCACTACATACATATGTGTGTGTGTGTGTAGTTTAGTCTTGAGGTTCTTCCCCTTTCATTGACTTTCAAGCTTGCCTTCCATAGCCTTAAGGTCTAGAAACATGCTATTTTTTAAAAAAAGAAAAGAAAAGAAAGGGAGAACAAAAGATTCTCGGGAAGCTGGGTTCTATAGCCAGAACCAAAGGGTTGCACTCCTAGAGGCCTTTTGGCTCATGAATGGCCTGATTCACTGGAGCCTGAGGATTGTTCCATAGGAACACTGTATTGCATTTCAATGCCTGATTGGCTTTCTGTTCTTGGAGTGGAGCAAAAAAGGACCAAACAATTCAGGCTTTGTTTACCAAGCGCCTTACACAGGCTGCAGGAATTCTGTAATTTAGCTTCCCCCACCCCACAAAATCCAGTATTTATTTATTTTTAAAAAAAGGTCTAATAGTGTATGACTGCTGCTTGGGATACTGTAGGCTATTGTGTGATCATTGAATGGACGCATCCAGAAAGAAGCTCACCCGTGGTCAGAGTCTAGGGTTCCTTTCTCAGGAAAATATATCCTACAGATAAATTCCGCTGGGGTAACTGTGTTCATATGCTAGAGCAGTGTTTCCCAACCGGTGTTCCGCGGCACACTACTGTGCCGTCAGACATTGGCTGGTGTGCCGTGGGAGGGAGGCGGGCGAGTCGGGCGGTGAGAGGCGGCGGCGGCGAGGATCCGCGTCGAGCCGGGGGCGGCTCCGCGGTGGTGGTGCCGAGCGGCGGGGCAGCGCGTGCAAAAGGGAGGAGCGCGAGACAGCGGAGGAGGAGGAGGCCGGCATGTCCGGGCAGCAGCAGCAACAACAGCAGCAGCAACTCCCGGCGACGGCTCCTCAAGCCCCGCCGCCGCCCCCTCCTCCGCCCGCTATCGCCGCCACCACCACAACAGCCGCCGCCGCCTCAGTTGCCGCCGTCCCTCAGTCCCTCGCTCTGCTGCCTCCTCCCACCCCCAAAGCTTGGAGGTTCCCCGGCAAGGGGGAGGGAAAAAACTTTCACTTTCGTGCGTCCCTCCCGGCGTGACGCTGCGCGCTGACGTCACGGGGCGGGGCTTTAATGGTGGTGTGCCGTGAGATTTTTTTTCAGTAAACAGGTGTGCCGTTGCCCAAAAAAGTTTGGGAAACACTGTGCTAGAGCATACACAAGGAAAGCGCATTAACAGATTTATTGTGGCACAAAGATTTTGTGGACTGATCTGAACCTGGGAGTTGTTACTGGCTTGGGACATCCGTTTTGCAGAAGGCCCAGTCCCCAGCCTCTTCAGGTAGGGCTGGGAACGTGGAGAGCTGCTGCCAGCCAGTGTAGACAGTATTGAACTATATGGGCCAATAGTCTGACTCGGTAAAGGGAAGCTTCCTAGACAGTGGACACTTGGGTTGCGAATGTGATCCGTGCGGGATGCACGTTCACAACCTGCAGCGTCCGCAACCCGCGTCTGTGCACGCGCGGGTTGCGATTTGGCACTTCTGCGCATGCGCGACTGCCAAAACCCGGAAGTAACCCGTTACGGTACTTCTGGGTCTGCAACCCAAAAAAAGGCAACCTGAAGCGGCTGTAATCCAAGATATGACTGTATGGTTATAGCTCAGCTGGTTACAGCATGATGCTCATAGTGACAAGGTTACAGTTTCTATCTCTGCAAGAGACAACTGCATTTTCCTGCATTGCAGGGGGTTGGTCTAGATGATCATTAGGGTCCCCTCCAACTCTTATGATTCTATTATTGTTACAGATTTTTAGGGGGGTCTCCTTAAACCAGGGGGTCAACAAACTTTATCAGCAGGGTCCACTGTCCCTCAGACCTTGTGGGGGGCTGGACTATATTTTGAAGAGAAAAAAAAAGAACAAATTCCTATGCCCCACAAATAACCCAGAGATTCAATTTAAATAAAAGCACACATTCTACTCATGTAAAAACACCAGGCAGGCCCCATAAGTAACCCAGAGATGCATTTTAAATAAAAGCACACATTCTGCTCATGTAAAAACACGCTGATTCGCGGACCAGATTTAGAAGGCAATTGGGCCGGATCCGGCCGCCAGGCCTTAGTTTGCCTACCCATGCCCTAAACCCTAGAAATTAATAAAATGGTTGGATTTTGATTATTTGTGAAGAGAATATTGCAGGCCAGTGGGAAGAAACAGGTATAAGCTTCCTTTCCAAGGCAGGCCTCACCTGAGATAGAGACATGCTGTAAGATCTGGACTCCCTCCATGCAGATTGAAGGTGTCAGTAGGTGAATAAATAATATTTCTTAAGGCTACCACAGTCTCTGCAGCATGTTCAATTCTCCAAAGACCACAGGGGAGTTCACAATATAAAAATACCTTCCATCCGTGCTAAGATGTAGCTGTAAACAGTAGATTCATATTAATCCATAGCCCCTCTGCTGTCCTCTACACACAGAGGCTAAATGTGGGGAGGGGCTCTGCAAATATTGGGCTTCTCCCACCCCTCTGGTGTCGTCATGCCCCTCTGGCCCTCCCTGTAATTTCGACATTCAACAGGATGTTTGAAAAGCAGCCGTTTGAAATAGGCTTCCTGTGTAGGCATTCCCCACACGGTCAGGAATCGCAGTTGTGTGAGATGATGATTTTGGATGTAACATATAACCATCATCATGGGTAAGAAAGAAAGGCTTTCTTTTGTCTGTTGTTCTCATTCGCCACCCGTCCAGCTTCATCCGATGACCTTCGGTTCTAATATTATGAGAGAGGGAGAAAAATGCCTCCCTATCCATGTTCTCTGTAGCGTATATAATTTTGTACACCCCCCCCCCAATATGCCGTTACTCACCTTTATTCTAAACTAAGTAACCCCAAACAGGAGGGGCTGGTGTGGAAGACTGGCTGGCACGGAGGGCAGGTGCTCCTCTGCCCCCCGACCCCAGCAGTGGCATTGCTGATTCTGAACAGAAGGATTGAATTCTACCTCTACAGCAGCCTTTCTCAAGTTGTTGGAATACAACTCCCATCATCCATAGTTAGCAGGTCATGGACGATGGGAGTTGTAGTCCAATGACATTGTTGTTGTAGTCGTTTAGTCATGGCCGACTCTTCGTGACCCCATGGACCAGAGCACGCCAGGCACTCCTGTCTTCCACTGCCTCCTGCAGTTGGGTCAAACTCATGCTCCAGCTCTCACTTCCATACATCACTACTGGGAAAACCATATCTTTAACTATATGGACCTTTGTTGGCAAGGTGATGTCTCTGCTTTTTAAGATGCTGTCTAGGTTTGTCATCGCTTTTCTCCCAAGAAGCAGGCGTCTTTTAATTTCGTGACTGCTGTCACCATCTGCAGTGATCATGGAGCCCAAGGAAGTAAAATCTCTCACTGCCTCCATTTCTACCCCTTCTATTTGCCAGGAGGTGATGGGCCCAGTGGCCATGATCTTCGTTTTTTTGATGTTGAGCTTCAGAGACATATGGGGAGCCAAAGTTGAGAACAGCTGCTCTAGAGTTCCATTACCCTGCCTGCATTCAGATGTCATCATAACAAACCATGGCTTATCCTGACAGGCTCCTCCTACCCACTCACCTCCTCTGGCGTGGCTTAGAAACTTTTGTTTCAAACAAACCACAGTTAAGAGATTAATCAGTTGGTTGCGGTCATAGAACACAACAAGCTGCAGCGAATAGAAAACGGAGGCAAACTTCAAACTGTGGCTTGTGAAGCTGGCTTATTTCATAGTTTACATCGCTCGGATGTAATACTAAAATGTGATTAATTTCCTCTAGACTGCACCAGAGGAGATATTCACAAGCCTGATTGGAGGGTAGGCTCATTCCAGTTCTGATAGGCCATGGTTTATTGTGACGTCCAAATAAATCGTAATGTTTGCTCCTTAACCATACCCTCATGTTACGGCATGATGAACTTTGTTACTTTCTCCACCTCAGAATAGTTAAAAGACTAAGCACCAATTGTCCTTGGACCTACTGATCACAGCAGACCTGTGAAGAAATTTCACCAGAATGTACAATACTGCAACACCAAACAACTGTCTTTTCCCCGCATCCTTCTCCTCCTTTAGCGCTTCCACCTCTCATTCAGATCATTCGGCGCGTACAAAATCTGCTTCTGTCGTCTCGTCGGATTCTGTCTCCACTTCCACAGAAAACTTTTCTCCGGATCTAAGGGTAAGCCAATTTGCATGTGCAGCAGCGGAGCCATGTGATCATTCATTTTTCTTTTTATTGAATTTGTGACAAAGTGACAAAGACAGGATGTTTGTGTTACTGTGTTTCCTGAAGTGGGACTATTGTCCTTTGTTCTTTTTCTCTTTTCTGTCTGATGCTAGAGAGAGAGGGAGCCATGTTGCAGTGCCCCGTGTGTGTTTATATGTAAATAAAGTAGATTAGCCAAAATGCGGAGTTGCTGAGGTCTGTCACGCATGATGCGGAAACTCTGTGGATCCCTAAGTGTGCCGGTGTCGGTTGGCATCGGTCGCTGTGATGTTCGGGCTGAAGAAAGCTTTTGAAGCTCCCAAACGATCAACCAGGTGGGAGAGAACATGCCAGTCGGGCATGTGTCTCTGCCAGGGTCCTACTTGAGTGTAGGCCGAGCTCCTGACCCTGTAGCGCAGAGGTGGGCAGAAGGGAGATCCGGATCTACTTATGGTTACTTGCATTGAAATCTGCAAGGGTTTCTGACTTCCAGTGTTCATAGAATCATAGGGTTGGCTGCCATTGGGGTGGTTGACATAACTCAAAATGGCAGCCATTGGCTGTGTGGCGCAACACAAAAAGTGGCAGGAGCACAATGGTTAATTGGTGCCAGCGGTGGAGGAAGCCTCTCAGGCACCTGGGTTGGCATGCCCAGGGGCGGGGCGAACCACCCTTAGGGGCAGGACATGGCGCCCATAGGGACAGGGCGCGCTGCGGGGCCTCAGCCGCCCTACAGCTGGGGGGGGAGTTAGCGGGCAGACAGCATGGAGCCTGCGGGCACTGAGACAGGTGGCTCATGTGCGCTGCAGGTCCCGCAGCGAGTGCCGCCCGCTATTTTGTCAAAACGCCCCCATCAGGATGGCAGCCGGGGTAGGCCGCACCCCCCTCCTTCCTACGCCCCTGATTGGTGCCCGTTGTTAACTTTTTAATATGTTTTTTACTGTACGGTTTATGTGTTTTTGTTAAAAACCACTTTGATCGTCTCTTTTTTATGAAACAGCGGTCATATATATATATAAGGGACGCGGGTGGCGCTGTGGGTAAAAGCCTCAGCGCCTAGGGCTTGCCGATCGAAAGGTCGGCGGTTCGAATCCCCGCGGCGGGGCGCGCTCCTGCTGTTCGGTCCCAGTGCCTGCCAACCTAGCAGTTCGAAAGCACCCCCGGGTGCAAGTAGATAAATAGGGACCGCTTACTAGAGGGAAGGTAAACGGCGTTTCCGTGTGCGGCTCTGGCTCGCCAGAGCAGCGATGTCACGCTGGCCACGTGACCCGGAAGTGTCTCCGGACAGCGCTGGCCCCTGGCCTCTTGAGTGAGATGGGCGCACAACCCCAGAGTCTGGCAAGACTGGCCCGTACGAGCAGGGGTACCTTTACCTTTACATATATATATATATATATATATATATATATATATATTTGCTTTCGTAGATTTTCACGGGTATAGGAATGCAGGTTTTGGTGTCCTCGGGTGTCTTCCCGTGTAAAAGTTGGGGTGTCTAGGCGACGTTTCGACGAGGTCTCACTCGTCATCTTCAGGCTGATATCTTGAGGGATATCTTGAGTGATTTCTTGAGTGATATCCTGAGTACCCTCAAGCAATTAAGGAACAAAAGAAGAAAAGGCACACTAGCCTGGGAACTTCCTCTCTGCCCAGAACATTGGAGGCTATACACCACACCCCTCAACAGTATTTATAGGAACTCAAACACTGAGATCCTGCTCTGTTCCAGCAACAAGAAGCCGAAAGCACCAGCCTGAAGATGACGAGTGAGACCTCGTCGAAACGTCGCCTAGACACCCCAACTTTTACACGGGAAGACACCCGAGGACACCAAAACCTGCATATATATACACACACACACACACACACACACACACACACACACACACACACAGAGCTTATAAATAAATGGAGCAGGCATGCCATACCCCACATCAAGTACCCCCTGCAGTAGGGGGTGAGGGAAAATAGGTGTATTTCAGCCATTAATGTGCTCACTCACAGAGGGGTGGCTCTTTGTCTCTCTCCTCTCTTCAGAATGGAAGGGGAGAGGCATATCAAGTCCTGGCATCCATTGAAATGTGGGCAAGTTTAAGGGCGCATGTTCAGTGTAGGAGACGCTGAGGCAGCAAAGGCAGGTCTCTCGTGCACTGCGGATATTTGATGGGATATTTACTGCGACCTTTCTCCGGCACTGTAGCTTAGGTGTATTTCAGTATTTGGCTTCATTTCTAACCGCAACGTGACAGCGTTTCGGTTTTTCCCCCCTCACATGGAATTGTGCCCCAAAATGTGGGCTTCCCTTCAGACCAGCTGTGCTTCAGCTTTCTAGTGGCAGCTGAAATGGGCTGAAACTCTGGCCACGCTCACTCCATACGCTGAAAGCGCTTTAAACAGCCATGGCTTCCCCCAAAGAATTCTGGGAGCTGTAGTTCGTTAAGTGTGCTGGCAGCTGTTGGGGGACTCCCTGTTCTGCTCACATATACCAGAGCTCCCTGGAAAGAGGGGTTGATTGTTAAATTACTTTGGAAACTGTAGTTCTGGGAGGGGAGAAGGGGGTCTCCTAGCAATTCTCGGCTTCCTTGGCAAACTATAGTTCCCACAACTCTTAGGGTGAGATTATACTGCTCATTTCCAATCGGTTCATGTCCTTTATTTTCCCCACTGAAATCCAGTAACTTTTCATGCTGCAAGTGGTCTTTTTTTGTCTCCAGACAGTAATAACGTCACTGGGGAAACATTGCGGAACAACTAGCAAAGCAGAACAAATCCATCACTAACGCAATATTATTGTGCCAAAGGCGTGTTGCAGAATACACTTGCAAGAACCTAGAAAACAAAACAAAAAAAACCCCCCCACCAATCTAGAGGGGTTCATTATTTTCACTGCATGTCTCCCTTCTTGAAAGGGCATTGCATGGTTGTGGTGCCACAGCTAACAAGGCCCTGTCGTTCGTGTTTTTTGTCTGCCCTCAGTTTCTGAAGGCCGAGGAACGTGTGGGGGGGGGTGGAGTTTTACAATACTGGCTTGGGTGCATGAGGAGACACGTATGTGCTGCGTCATATTTCCAAACACGGAAATGCCCTTCAGGAACCGCAGGAACCTGTGTTGGCAATGGAGGAGCTTCTCTTTTCTGCATTGTCTGAAATGACCCTGACAGGAAGGAAGGTCGTGCAGCAATTTCTTTTTAGCTCATCTTTTTTTCTTGGACCTTGGCGAGCCTAGCTCATCCACTGACTCTGCCTTCTTTCTGTGTACTTTCTTTTCCAAAGAAAGCTCAGCGTTGCCGTTTCTCGTCTGTCAACCCCCACCCCCACCCCCACCCTGACAGGGAGGAATTCTGCTTATTTGAGCAGGATTTGCTTTTAATACCAAGTGTCCTTTCCCCCTGCCCTCTATTTATAGCTCTCTCGTCATAGACCTGTCAAGGCCCAGGTTACAATATATTGATTTAGTGCAAATGAGATCAGGGAGAGCCAGACTCGGTCAATCTTCTGTCTCTGAGGCAAGGGGGAAAGGAAGTGCCTCCGGAGCATGTTCATGTTTCAAGAGACAGCCAGAGGAGAAGGTGATCTTAATAATGTTCAAGGTCCTCTAGATGTTTGCATAGGCACTAAATGTGCCGTGCGGAAGCCGCCCTGAAACTATTTATGATTGTCATTCGCGAGGAGCTGAGCGCTTAAGGGAGTTCGCCCATGGCCTTGGGATGCCCTCTTGGGACGCGATCCGTTATTTCCTCTGAGGCGTCTGCCTGCCTTCCTACCACGAACCCTTCTGCAGACTCCTTTCCTTTCCTTTTTTTGCAATGTACAACGGGGTAAGGGATTTTCTTTTTCTCTCTTATGAGTCCGAAAGGGAAGCAGTTCGAGTCGTGCTTTAGCTTAGGTAGCCCTGCCGAGCATCTGAAGAAAAGTAGATGGTTAATTATTACTATTATTATTGCGAAATATGCGTGGGTTTTGCGTGCCTTCTTGATTAAGAAAGGTTCTCGTTCTTTTTGTCAAGGAGGTTTGTGGCTGTGACGTTAACATATATGAGAGAGTGCTGGAGGGGAAATAGTTAAACAGGTTGCCCAGTCAGGACCCAGGTGGGGGGGGTGTGGAGTCAGTGGGACTATAAAACCAGTTTGGGGAGGAGTAGTTGGTGGGTAGTTGGTTGGTTTTAGTGGGTTGGCTGGTTGGGAAAGGCAGTTGGTAATAGAGAGACAGTTAGGGCTGTGGGTTCCTGAGTGTGGGGAGGTAGAAGAGATAGAGAGAGGAAAATAAGACTAAGAAAGTAAAGAGCAACCACGTTTGGAATGCCGTAAAAGTTTGTTTGTGTCTGAAATAAAATACACTCTTCTTTATTAATTGAGCAGCTGACTGAGACTGAAGTGATTTTACCAGGGAGGACCTGGTTGGTGGCAGCGGATAAGTGGTGTACGGGTCAATAGTCCATGAGACGACCAGGAGCTCCGTACAAACGCCACAGTGGCTCGCTCTTGGAGTGCACATTTTGCACGCAAAGATTGAATCCCTGGCATCTTCTAACAGGTTGGGGTTGTTAGACTCCCCTTCTGAAACCCCGGAGAGCTACTGCTAGCTAGTTCTGACAATTCTGGGACCAGTGACTAGGTGCACGGCAGCCTCTGATAGAAGCCCGGTTTTCAACTTTGAATTTTTAAAATAGATGCTACCGCTGCCTCATATTTGCGGTTCCAGGTTTGTGTCAAAATTCCCCCGTGAAATTCATCTCTGGGTGATGAAGCCAACGCTCCCATCATTTGACACAATGGCAAAGACACTACTTTCCTCCCACTCCACTTCCTTTTTTTGTGGTTGGGGGGCAGTTCTGATGAATTAATGTTGTTGCACCAGTTTTCCCTTGGCACTTCTGCTTTGTTTAACTAACAGCTAAAAACAGGGATTTTCAGTCCCACTTATTGACATGCTGAAGTTAATTTAACAGTGGCATGAGAGGTGGGTGCAGTCTGAACAATTTTGGGGATGTTTTCGGAGGAAGAAAATGTATGCCGTTCTACGAGGATAATGTTAGAACGAATGGGAAATGGGCGAAGATCTGTACCGGGGGAAAGTCAGCTGTCTGAGGGAAGAACTAGATAGCGTGAGCTTTTCTGTCCTCCTGGGCTAGATGTTGCCACTATGTTCCTGGATCTGATTTAGAAGAAAATGCTTCAGGGGAGAGGCTGTTCAAAGGCAGCCAGAATTGCTATTGACATCAGCTGTAACTTGAAGAAGTGTAACTTTTAAGTCACCTCTCTTCCCGCCTTCAAAGAAAGGTCTAGGGGAAGGTGGAGTCTGAGAAAATATGGCGGAGGTAGCTCTGGCAAATCAACCAAAACAGATAAAACTAGGCAACCTGCTTGTTGAGCATTCAGCCTGATTTGGTTGCACAAAATTTATGGGAGAAGTTATTTGAGCCTGCTATTCGCTGAGCATTCATGCCGATTTGTTTGTGCGATGTTTTGTAGACCAACTGTTATCCCACACTTTCGCCCGCAATTCCCCTCCACTTTCCTTGCTGCAAAAAGCCAGTCGTTGTTGTTTTTATAAGTGGACTCGTTGTGCAAGAGCGCTGCTTCAGTTTTAATGATGCCACACAAATTTGCTAGCATGCTACTAAACCCAGTGGTAGTCTGTAAGCACCCTAAGTCACTGCAGGAATATTGGGGTTCCTGTATCCATGAAATGTGGTGGACCGAGGTGTGTAATTTTTTTCCCCCCTTTACTCTTGTGTTTACGCCAAACTGGAGTTTGGGGTTTTAGTAAACTGAATGGGGCAATTGCAGGAAGACACTGGTCAGTTGTGCGCTGGGTAATGCTAGCTGTACACACACACACACACACACACACACACACACCCCTACCTGCTTGTAGATGATCTTAGCAAACTTTGCAAACATTCAAGTAAGAAATGCTGTGTCTGCCCAATTAGGCGCTTGCACTATTTATTTATTTTTCAGTCCACGTTGCAGCACTTTGCAGAAAAAAGCAGCAACAACGTAAGATGCTATGAGTGACGACTTTCTGTATTTCTGCTACTTCAAAGCAGGGTGCTAACTTAATTCTTTGTGTCCGGTTTGTAAGCAAAATGGGATGCTGCGAGATGATCTGCAGAATCTGATTGGCTGGCAAGCCTACGGCCTGCTGCTTGATTGGCTGCCTAGTCTACGGCATGCCTCCAGATTTCTTCCATGTGCATCATCATAAAACGACCCATCTGCATATGGTGTTTCTGCATGATTTTATTTCCCTCCTTCTCCCCCCGCTCTTCTAAAACACCAAAAGATTAAGACACAAGGCTTTTCCATGGGATTAGTGATTTTGCTGGCTGCTTCGATCATTCCGACTTGAGTTATTCTCCCCCCGCATCTCACATCTGTTTATTTAATCCCCAGAAAAAGCCTCTTCACCACCATAATAAAGCAAGGCAGTTGGCTTTTTGTTCTGTTGTTGTTGTTGGGGGGGGTGGTTGCAGCAGATCTATTGTGTAGAAAGTTGTGAGAATCCTGTGGTGGTGCAGTGTGATAATTCTGTGCAGGTCCAAATATGCAGCAGTTTACACGTAAGTAAAAGAAAAGTGCAAAAGGAATAACTCCAGCAATTGGTGCAAGATGTCCTTGTTGTCAGGATCTTGTTTTTAAAACACACACACACACACACACACACACACACACACACACACACACTTACTTTAACCCAGGGCATTGTCAATTCTGTCTGGGCAATCTGGAACAACATTTGGAGGGTAGTAGGATCCCCACCTTTGCCCTTATGGAGACAGGTTTGTCACAAATTGCAATCTACATGTACAATTTGCTGTGCAGGCCCTACAGAGAAGCAACTTTCAGACAGAAATTGTGTGACAATTGGAGCGAAGCAGCTGCCTCGTGTGACTGATTTTTGGGCACGTTGAAAGAATGGCAGCAGACTGTCCATTATTTCATTTATTGTGCATCCAATTATCAGTGGATAATTATAATTTTTTTCACGAATGGAAAGAGTAAAACTTCAGATGGTTTATGAACAAGGCTGGTCTTTGGAACTGTGGGACTTCGTCATTCCTACCCCCGGGAAGAACTAACGAATTGCACAAACAAAGGAGCACCCAGAAGTCCGATAACTTATATGATTCAGCTTGGCTTAGTTTTATTTCATATGCTGTTCAAAAAAGAACATTAATGTGGAGCTCCCGATTCATGTGGAGACTTATACAGGGTGAGTCCTTTAAAAGAGTATACATGTTCCACGGGGCCTCTTTTAAAGGACTCACCCTGTAGAAATATACTTCTGTGTGATGGGCAATATTGTTTGTATTGTTTTATTATGAAAATCAGTGCTGTACTTCTGTACAAGGGGCTTGTCCATCTTGCCATTACCTGGAAAACAATAAAATAATCTTCTTTTTAAAAACTATTTAACACTGATGTAGCTGATTTTCATCTTAGGTTCTCAGGGAATCTAATAAATTGGCTGAAATGGAGGAGCCCCCGTTGCTACCAGGAGAAACCATTAAAG